>NC_043019.1:26379862-26416110 GCF_006345805.1 Octopus sinensis | reverse complement strand
ATATACATATATATATATATATATATTATATGTAAATATTATATAATATTATAAATATATATATATATTATATATATATTATATATATAATATTATATATAATATATATATCTATAATATATATATATTATAATATATATATATATATATATAATATCTTATTATATATATATATATATATACACACACACACACACACCCGTATACATGTGGGAGTGTGTGTGGGCACATTATGTATTTATGTTCATGTATGTCTGTGTGTGCATATGTTTGTTTTTGAGCGCATCTATCACCATTATTATAGTAATAGTATCAGGAGTGGTGTATCAGGCGAGAAATGACAAGTGTATGACAGATAAATTACATGAAAATATAGCGAGTTCTTGTATGTATGTATGCAGATATCTATGCATATATGCATGTAGTTTTCTATGTAGACATGTATGTATGCATATACTCCTTCACTCCTTACTCTTTTACTTGTTTCAGTTATTTGACTGCAGCCATGCTGGAGCATCGCCTTTAGTCAAGCAAATCGACCCCAGGACTTATTCTTTGTAAGCCTAGTATTTATTCTATCGGTCTCTTTTGCCGAGCCGCTAAGTTACGGAGACATAAACACACCAGCATTGGTTGTCAAGCGATGTTGGGGGGGGGGACAAACACACACACATATATAAACATATACATATATACGACGAGCTTCTTTCAGTTTCCGTCTACCAAATCCACCCACAAGGCTTTGGTCGGCCTGAGGCTATAGTAGAAGACACTTGCCCAAGGTGCCACACAGTGGGACTGAACCCAGAACCATGTGGTTGGTAAGCAAGCTACTTACCACACAGCCACTCTTGTGTGTATGTATGTACATTAAATGTTCATGTTGATGGTGTGTTATGTATGTACATAAATATATATATATGTATGTATGATGAGGTGCTGAAAAATTCCTGGCTTTAACGGTATCATGAAAGGCCTGGTTGGAGTTCCAACCTTCCAAGTTCTTTTACAGGGCTTAGAAAAAAGGAAGTACTACTGCAATAAGTGTGTGAATCTGAGTGGAGAATATGTTGAATAGAATCGTGTATTTTCTTTTGCCCAAAGCCAGAAACTTTTCAACAGCCCTTCATACGTGTAGGCATATCACTAGCCAATACACATTCTTTATTTTCTCTCTTTATTTTCTCTCCTTGTTTCTTTCTGTGTTCCTTTCTGTGGAAGAGCGTTAAAGACTTTTTCACTTCCCGAGGGTCATACTAATACATCTGTTCCTTGTCTACACCACCTGTTTTCGTCTTTTGGGGGTTTTTTTCTGTGAATTCTCCCTATATATATGGATGTATGGGTATGTATATGTATACATGTGCATGCATGCACATATTTGTACATATGTGTGTATATACATATATAGATATACATATATATACACATATATATAATATATATATATATATATATATATATTAATTATATATATACATATACATATGTATCACATATATATACATATCTACATATATATACATATATATATATATATATACACACATATATACATATATATATATAATAATATATACATATATACATATACATATATATATATACACACCCACACACATATATATATGTAATTACATAAATATACATATTACATATATATATATATATACATATACATATATACCTATATATACATATATACATACATATATATGTACATACATATATACATATATACATATATATATACTACATACATATACACATATATACACATACATACATACATACATACATACATACATATATATATATATACATACATACATATATAACATACATATATTATATAATATATATATATAATATATATCTATATATATATATATATATATAATATTATATATCGATATGCATATTTTGTTAGAAGTGTGTGTGCGAGGTGAATATTTTCAACCAGGTAGAACTCAATACATTGAAATATAGTGTTTATTATGTTCAACTCCAGATACAGGATTAACCATCGATTTTATTACACTTATTTTCTCCACTAATAACCCAAACACTAATATAGACACACACACACACACCACACACAAGCCAAACTCATACAGATATATACACACGCACATATACATTACCAGTTCAAATAAACCAAACCACCCCCACAACTAATATCTCTGTAATCCACACTTCAGGCCAAAATACAAATTTATTGATGGATTTTACAATTCTTATCACTCGTTTTTCCGTTGTTTCCTGACAGACAAACGCAGAAAGAGAGTAGAGAGCTTTATAATTGTATTCACATTACAAATATATACAAATTTCTATGAATATATATAAAGAGAGAGAGAGAGAGAGAAATAGTTCCCTTTTCATCTTTGCAACCAACCAAGTGCCAGATTTTTTCAGTTTACATATAGATATACATCATCATCATCATCACCGTCGTCATTTCACATCCACTTTCCATGCTGGCATGGGTTGGACAGTTTGACTGAGAACTAGTTAGTCAGTAGGCTGCACCAGGCTCCAATCTGATCTGGCAGTGTTTCTACAGCTGGATGCCCTTCCTAATGCCAACCACTCCAAGAGTGTAGTGGGTGCTTTTACATGCCTATCTATAATATATATACATAGGCATATATATATAATATATATATAATATATATAGGCATATATATATCAGTCGCCATGATAGATTGTTAGCCACTACACACATTTTTTTGCTCTCCTTGTTTCTCTCCTTGTTTTTTCTGTGTCCCTTTCTGTAGAAGAGCATAGGCTCGAAACGTAAAAGACTTTTTCTATTCCTGAGCGTTATACTAATACATCTGTTTGTTTTGTACACCACCTGTCTTCGTCTTTTGTTTTTTCATAAACTCTCCCTATATATATATATATATATATATAATTTGGATAATAATGTGTAATAATTATATGAAATATTAATGCACTATGGACATAATTTGTGTCACACTCAGCAATTAACACCTGATAATTATGTACTGAAACAACTGTAGTGATTTTTAATAAAAACAGTTCAATTCATCTCCATCATCATCATCATCATCATTATCATTTAATGTCCGCTTTCCATGTTGGCATAGGTTGGATGGTCTGATTGAAAACTGTTAAACCAGGGAACTGCACCAGGTTCCAGTCTAATTTGGCAAGGTTTCTATGGCTGGATGCCTTTCCTAACACCAACCACTCCAGGAGTGTAGTGGGTGCTTTATACATGCCACCACAACACACAAACATACACACGAACATATACACACACACATATAAGTACATACATCTGTATGTGTGTGTACATGTTTGTGTGTTTGTGTTTGTCATCACAACATTGCTTGACAACCGATGCTGGTGTGTTTACATCCCCGTAACCTAGTGATTCGGCAAAAGAGACCGATAGAATAATACTAGGCTTACAAAGAATAAGTCCTGGGATCGATTTACTCAAGTAAAAGTGGTGCTCCAGCATGGCCACAGTCAAATGACTGAAACAAGTAAAAGAATATGCGTGTGTGTGTTTGCTTGTGTGTTTGTGTGTGTATAAGAAATAATTTTATACATGTATATATTTATATATTTGTATCTGTACCTATATGTATTTATATATATATATATGTGGGTGTATGTATGCATGTACGCTTGTGTGTATGTGTGTATGTATGTATCTATGTATGTGTGAGTGCATGTATGCTTTGTGTATGTGTGTATGTGTGTATGCAAGTGTGTATGTAAAAATACAACCCTACATACATATACATATATTCATACGTAAGCATATATACGAGGGGCGTTTAATAAGTAATGCCCCTGACCCACTTTCCATAACAGTAGAGCAAGGAAACCTGGCACAGTTATTAGTCTTTTTCTACATAGGAACTATCCAGAGTTACGCATTTGTCCCATCGTTTGATGCAGCTCTGGAGACCGTTTTTGTAGAAGACCCCAGCTCGGTCCTCCAACCACGACGTGACTTCAGAAATCAAGGCTGCATCATCTGGGAAACGCTTTCCTTTCAAAAACAACTTCATGGCTGGGAAGAGGTGAACATCAGAGGGTGCAAGGTCAAGAGAGTAGGGGGGATGGAGGTGGACATCATAGCCGCACGCCTGTGCTTCTGATCTGGCGACAAGCGAGTTGGGGACCGGAGCGTTGTCCTGCAGGAGGAAGATGCTTTTGCTGATCTTGCCCCGCCTCTTGATTTTGATAGCTTCTTTTAAATTCCTCAAAGTGAAGCATAATAGGCTCCTGTAATTGTGGTACCCTTGCCAGGACATCTGTCATCACTACTCTGTCCTGTCCCAGAAGACTGTGAGCATTGACCTTGCCAGCGAGGGCTGCACCCTTACCTCTTTGGAGGAGGTGATCACGGTGCTTCCACTGCATTGACTGGGCTTTAGTCTCTGGATGCATAGTGATGGACCCAGGTTTCACAATCCTGTGTAATCAGTCTTTTGAAAAATTTTTGACTCATCTTCTTGGCACACTCTCCAATTCATCCTCAAGCTATCGACGCGTTCTTGCTTCTGGAAAGGCGTGAGCAACCTGGGAATCTATCTTGCAGACACCTTTTGCATATGCAAATGTTCATGAATGATAGTTTCCACAGACCCGGTACAATCTTGACCTCATGGGCTATTTGGCGAATAGTTATGTGTCGATCTTCCAAAATGGCAGCCTCAACTTGACGGACAGATGCCTCATCAATGGCAGAAGGGGTGTGACCAGATCTGGGAGCTGTTTCCATGGAGTTCCGACCATGTTTAAGTTCACGATGCCAGCGTTTTACAAGGTCATATGATGGGGCATCATCACCATAAGTTACTTTCATTTCATCAAAAGTCTTCTGTGGTGTGCGTCCTTTCAAATACAAAAACCGGATCACTGCTCGACACTCAACAGGCTCCATTTCATACTTGACTCAGTTCAAACACCTGTAAATCAGAAACCGCAATTAGTCCAGAGCTGTAATTTGCCACTTAATCTATAGAGATATCAATAATTGCACATGCAAAATTTCAGCTAGATCAAATAACTGCAAGTGGGTCAGAAACATTACTTATTGAACGTCCCTCGTATATATCATCATCATCATCATCATCATTTAGCGTCCGTTTTCCATGCTAGCATGGGTTGGACGGTTCTACTGGGGTCTGTGAAGCCAGAAGGCTTCATCAGGCCCAGTCAAATCTGCAGTGTTTTTCTAACGGCTGGATGCCCTTCCTAACGCCAACCACTCCGTGAGTGTAGTGGGTGCTTTTTACGTGCCACCCGCACTGGTGCCAGACAGAGCTGCAAACGGCCACGAACGGATGGGTGCTTTTTATGTGCCAACCGGCACGAGGGCCAGGCGAGGCTGGCAACGGACACGAAACGGGGCGGTCTGGCAACGTCGCGAAACGGAAAGTTCTCTTACATGCCACCGTCACTGTAACAACATCTGCAATTTCCATTGATCGATTTCCATTGATCGATTTCCATGATCGATTTCGATTCTGATCCTCACTTGCCTCAATGGGTCTTCACAGCAGAGTTTCGACATGCCACCGCACTGGTAGCACATCCGCAATTTCCATTGATCGATTTCGATTCTGATCCTCACTGCCTCAACACGTCTTCACAAGTAGATTTTTTGTGTCCCAAGAGGGAAGGTATGCATACGTAGGCTGGCTCCATCCCATGTAGAAGGCCACGGTTGTGGACTCACTTGTCCTGCCCGGGTCTTCTCGTGCACAGCACACTTCCAGAGGTCTTCGGTCTCTAGTCACTTCCTCAGTGAGACCTAAAGTTCGAAGGTCCGTGCTTCACCACCTCGTCCCGGTTTTTCCTGGGTCCTGGCCTCTTCCACAGGTTCCCTCAACCGCTAGGGTGTGGGCACTTTTTCACACAACTATCTTCATCATTCTCTCGCCACATGACCATCCCAGCGCAAACGTCTCCTCTTGCACACCACAACTGATGCTTCTTAGGTCCAGCTTTTCTCTCAAGTACTTACACTCTGCCGAGTGTGAGTACCGGCATTACACATCCATCGGAGTACATACTGCTTCATTTCTATTGAGCTTACGCATATCCTCAGCAGTCACGGCCCATTTTTCACTGCCATGTAGCATGGCTGTTCGTACACACCATCATACAGTCTGCTTTCACTCTGTGCGAGAGGCCTTTTGTCACCAGCAGAGGTAAGAGCTCTCTGAACTTTTGCCCAAGCTATTCTTACTCTAGCAAAGCAGTTACACTTTCAGCACAACACCACCGCCCGCTCTGCTGACTTGGTCACCTAGGTTACGGAAACTATCAACTATTTCTAGTTTTTCTCCCTGGAAAGTGACGGAAGTTGGTCTCAGAGCATTTTCAGTGTTTATTGTTCCTGAGCATCTGCCACATAACAAAACCCATCTTCCTTAGCCTTCCTTTGACATTGCTGCATCTCTTATGTGTCCATAGCTTACACTTGGTGCTCTTATAGAGTTCTCTACCTACACCTTTTCTACAGATCGAGCAGGGCCATCTACCTGAAGGTGTTTGTGATTTGTCTACTTCCTACTGATTACGACTTTGGTTTTAGCTAGATTGACTCTGAGGCCCTTCGATTCTAATCCTTGTTTCCACACCTGAAACTTCTCCTCCAGTTCTGATAGCGACTCAGCAATTAGAGCAAGGTCATCAGCATAGAGGAGCTCCCAAGGGCATCCTGTCTTGAATTCCTCCGTTATTGCCTGGAGGACTATGATAAATAGGAGGGGGCTGAGTACTGATCCTTGGTGGACCCCTACCTCTACCTGGAATTCTCACTGTACTTACTCATTTTCCAACCCTCACCCTACTATCGCGGCGTCCTATACATGGCCCGCACAGCTCTCACTAACCATTCACTATCCCTAGTTTTCTCATTGCCCACCAGATAAGGATCGGGGGACCCTGTCGAAGGCTTTCTCCATGTCAACAAAAGCCAGGTACAGGGGCTTATCTTTGCTAGGTATTTCTCCTGCTCTGCCTTACCAGGAATATAGCATCATAGTACTTTTCCCTGGCACAAACCCAAACTGCATCTCATCTAAACTCTCTCTCTCTAATTAGTTGGCTATGACCCTCTCCGTAACCTTCATCACCTGGTCCAACGCTGATACCTCTGTGTTATTTGTATCTAGGGCATCACCTTTACCTTTGTATCAGTTGACTATTATACTGCTACAACCAGTCATTGGGTATATCTATATATATAATATATATATATACATGCACATTCATACAATTAAATGCACATAGACACACACACACACATACATAAACACATTCATAGACACATACATACCTACATACATGTATACACAAGCACACATACATACATAGACACATACATACATACATACATACATACATACATACATGCAGTCATACATACATACATGCACACATACATAGATACACACATACATACATAGACACACACACACAAACACGCACACACATGCATACACACATGCATACACACAACTCTGAGTGTTGGATCGCCAAGAAGGTTTATGTCCATTGATGTTTGCCATCCTTTCATCCACCTTACTGGTCAGTATATTCCTTATCTTTGATGTGTGTGTGTGTGTGTGTATGTGTGTGTGTGTCGGCAGTTGTTGTGTGGACATTTCCATTGTGACCAGTGGGGCGGGGGAGGGGGGGAAGAATCAACAACAACAACAACAGCAACTGTATAACATTGGAAAAGGGGGTTTGTTGAGAAAGGAGATTTGATGAAGAGTGAGGAAGAGGGAGGGAAAGAGGAAAGGGAGGAAAGGGAGGGAGGGGTGGTTAAGGAGGAAAGAAAGGAAAGGAAGTGAGAAAGATAGAGAGTTAGATGGATGGATGGATAGAAAGAATGAAAGCAAGAAAGAAAGAAAGAATGAATGAAAAAATGAAAAGGAAAGAAGGAAAGAGAAAGAAATAAGGAAAGAAAGATAGACGGACAGACGGACAGACAGATTGATATATATATATATATATTAGAGGGGGGAAGGAGGGAGGGAGGGAGGTAGGGAGGAAGAAAGAAAGAAAGAAAGAAAAAAAGAATGAATGAATGAATGAAAAAATGAAAAAGAAAGAAGGAAAGAGAAAGAAATAAGGAAAGAAAGATAGACAGATGGACGGACAGACAGATTGGTATATATATATATTGAGAGGGGAGAGAAGGAGGGACTGAGGGAGGGAGCGAGGGAGGGAGGGAGGGAGGAAGAAAGAAAGAAAGAAAGAAAGAAAGAAAGAAAGATGAGAATGAAAGAAAGAAAGAAAGAAAGAAAGAAAGAAAGAAAGAAAGATGAGAATGAAAGACAAGAAAAGAAGAAGAAGAGAACTGAAGGCAGAAAGCAAAAACAAACAAACAAAGGAATCTTAATAAATTCTTATTTGAAGAAATGAAGACAGTTTAAGAAAAGAAATTTAATTACTGGGTACAGTGTGGATAAATGAAGAGGGTACAGGGTACAGAGCTGTGTTTCTCAACCTTTCGAAGTACCCGGGTCATTTTTGGAGGCCACACCAAAAATAAAATTAAAACACAAATCATTTTATTATATTTATTATATTTCTGGAGGGAAGACTGTCAAGGGATGCCAGAAGAGTGATTGAGGGCCATGTGCAGCCCTTGACCCACGTTTAAGAACTGCTGGTATAAAGTGTGGGTTAACAAAGGGATACAAGGTATAGAACAGTCTTGGGCAAACTGCTACACTTGGGACTTACTGAATGGTACCCTTAATGAAGAATTACCCTGAATTGTTTTTTTTTAGTAATGAGGCTCATCTGCTGATGTGCCATGTACAGGGTGGCCTGCTTCTTGGAAAAGGTTTCCCCGTGTCTGATATAGTGCATGAGTAAATGAAAAGGGTTCAGGGTGTCAGGTAAGGGGAAATGAAGAGCATACAGAGTACAGGGTAAGGGTAAATTATGAGGGTACAGGGTATAGGGTGAAGGTAAATGTAGGGAGAAGAGGGTATAGAGTGAGGGTAAATGAAGAGAGTACAGGGTATAGGATGAGGGTAAATGTAGGGAGCACAGGGCAAAGAGTGAGGGTAAATGGAGAGAGTATAAGGTCTAGGGTGAGGGTTATTGTAGGGAGCACGGAGTAAAGAGTGAGGGTAAATTTTGAGAGTACAGGGTATATATTGGGTAAATGTAGGGCACACAGGGTACAAAGTGGTGACATTGAAAGAGTGAGGTATATACACAGTGTCATAGTGAAGAAAAGACAGTGACGGTGTATATGGAATGAAGTTAAGAAAATTCATGTATATTATATAATATACTGAATTCAAGAACCTGGGGGTATATAATGCAATTAAAATGCAGGGTGTATAATGCAGTTAGAAGAGTGGATGTATAATGCAGTGAAGGTAAAGTGGAATGTATACAGTGTGATGAAATTAAAAGACTGTGGGTATAAAAAGATATATAATGCAGTGAAATTAAGTGAGTGGGTGTATATAGTGTGGTAATATTAAAATACTTAGGGTATATAATGCAATGTTGCTAAGAAATTAAGGGTATGTAGTGCAATGAAATTAAGAGAGTAGGTGTATATAATGTAATAAAATTTAAAATTTAAGGATATTTAGTGCAGTTTAGTTAAGAGACCAAGGGTATTTAGTGCAGTGGAATAAAAAAAAAGTTGGGGGTATATAAAGTGCAGTGAACTTTAATTTAGGGGGGGGTAGAGAATGGGAATAAAAATGCGTGGTGGACATAATAAACAGCTGGATATATAGAGTGGTGAGGGGTTTAGAGAGTGGGGTTTACATTGTGTGAAGTTGAGCATTGAAAAGAGTGGGTTACCTTGCAGTGACGTCAAAAATCTAAAGTTGTGTTTATATAGGTTGATGAAGATCTTTGAGGTCTTAAATACGACGGTGTGAAGAGAGACAGACAGAGAGACAAGGAGAGGTATTAACTGTAGCACACTGTGAAGTAAGAAGAGAAAAAGGACAGAGGGACACAGAGAAAGTGGCAGAGAGAGAGCGAGAGAGAGAGAAAGGGGAAAGATATTATTGTCATATAACTGTGAAGATAGATAGGTAGAGAGTTTCAGACAGAGAGAGATAGAGTGACAGACAGACAGACAAAGAGAAAGAGAGACAGACAGAGGAGATACTATTATTGGGTGAAGAAAATAGTTGTGGAATTTCCAACAGTTTATTCAGAGAATTGGTTCCAATCATTCCAAGAGAATTAAGGTAAAGAATTTTTTTCCTCCAATATATTTTTGTCATTATTGTGTTTTATTGAAGTTTAACAAGAAAAAAAAAAAGGAATATTTTTTCAATTTCTATTTTTTTCAAAAGTGGAGTTAGTGTCACTGTAGTGGTGGTGGTGGTGGTGGTGGTGGTGGTGGTAGCTATTGTTGTTGTTGTGGTGGTGGTTGATGTGGTGTAGTGGAGCTTTTTAGCGGCTGTTGTTGTGGTAGTGGTGGTGGTAGTAGTAGTTTTGTAGTTGTTGTTGCTGTTGTTGTGATGGTGGTGGTGGTGGTGGTGATATTTGCCACTGTTGTTGTGGTAGTGTCTTTCTAGTGGTTTCAATGATACTGGTGGTGATGATAGTGTTGGTGGTGGTGGTGGTGGTGCTCCTGTTGTAGCTTAACCCAAAGTCAGCCCTTTCAGATCAAAACCAGTCCAGATGTGACCATCCAGTCTTTTTACTTTTTTTTTTTTGCCAGACATTTTTTTCATTGATTCACATTTTTCTAAGACAGTAAGATTTGATATGAAGAACATATGGCTGCTATTTCTAGCGAGATAACCTCAATGATAGTATTAGTAACAGTAACTGGCATTATTGTTGATGTTGTTGTTGTTATGAGAGTGTCTGGTGGTGGTAGTGGTGGTGGTGGTGGTGGTGGTAGTGGCGGTTGAAATCATTGTGATAGTGAAAGTGGAAATGGTGATGACAGTGGTGGTGGTAGTGGGAGTAGTGACAGTACTGGTGCTGGTAGTGGAGGTAGTTGCAAGAGTGATAGTGGTGGTAGTGGTGGTGGTGGTTGTGGTTGTGGTGGTGGTCATGGTTGTAGTAATGATAGTGGTGGTTGTTGTGATAGTGGTGATTATGGTGATGATTGTTGTAGAAGTTGTGGCAGTAGTGGTGGTGGTGGAGGCAGTGGCAGCAGTGGTGGTAGTGGTGGGTTTTAGTAGTGGCAATAATAGTAGCAGTGATAGTGGTGGTGGTGGTTGTGGCGGCGGCAGAGGTGGCGGCAGTGGTGGTGGCGTTTTTCTTCATTATTTATCTTTTACTTGTTTCAGTCATTTGACTGCGGCCATGCTGGAGCACCGCCTTTAGTCGAGCAACCCGACCCCGGGACTTATTCTTTGTAAGCCCAGTACTTATTCTATCGGTCTCTTTTGCCGAACCGCTAAGTGATGGGGACATAAACACACCAGCATCGGTTGTCAAGCAATGCTAGGGGGACAAACACAGACACACAAACATACACACACACACATATATATATATATATACATATATACGACGGGCTTCTTTCAGTTTCCTTCTACCAAATCCACTCACAAGGCTTTGGTCGGCCCGAGGCTATAGTAGAAGACACTTGCCCAAGGTGCCACGCAGTGGGACTGAACCCGGAACCATGTGGTTGGTAAGCAAGCTACTTACCACACAGCCACGCTTTTAATAATTCTAGTAACGACCAACAATCTGGTTGCACGTTGTTATTTAACTGTTAGCGCGGCACAAATGGTAAAGCGCCACACTGGATGTCACGATTTATCCCAAGTTCCTCATGGTGTACAATAATAGCGTTAGAGTTCACCATTCGTGACCTTCACTCTCGTAACAAACATATTGGTGTGGGGAAGATTTGGTGGCCTGTATCCTTTGCTGGGAGTCTGTAGCTGAGAGAAAGACAGGTGACCCCCTGACACACTGAATTTCCCCAAATTATATGACATAAAGACAAGTTCTTCAGGTCTGCTCCAACAGCATCTTATAGACTCCAAGCAACTTCTAGACTAAATTTGAAGCAGTTTCTAGACTTGAGGCAACTGTTAAATTTACAATAGCATCAAGATTTGAGGCAATTGTTAGATTTAAAGCAACTTTTAGACTTGATGCAACTGCTAGAGTTAAAGTAGCTGCTGTATTTGAAGCAACTTCCAAACATGAAGCAATTACTAAATTTGAAGCAACTTCAAAATTTAAGGCAACTACTAGATTTAAAGCAACTTCAAAACTTGAAGCAATTACTAGATTTCAAGCAACTTCTGAGCTTCATACAACTGCTGGAACACAAGCAGGTTTAAGAGTAGAGGTGACTTCTAGATCTGAGTTAATTTCTAGCATCATGGCATCTTTTTAGGGTAAAATAACTGCTTGATATGAGGCAACTTCTAGATCAAAGGTAACTTCAGGATTACAGGTAGCTTTTACTTTCAAAATAACTACTACAATTGAAGCAACTTTTAGGGTGAGGGTAACATTTGGAGTTGAGGTACTTCCTCGAAAATGGGGTAACTTCTAGAAGAGAGATAAAATTTGTGGAAACCATCCTTAAGTTAACATAAAAACATATGGCTGTGTGGTAAGTAGCTTGCTTTCGAGCCACATGGTTCCGGGTTCAGTCCCACTGTGTGGCACTTTGGGCAAGTGTCTTCTACTATAGCCTCGGGCCGACCAAAGCCTTGTGAGTGGATATGGTAGACAGAAACTGAAAGAAGCCCATCGTATATATGTATATATATATATATATGTAAGTGTGTATGTATGTTTGTGTGTCTGTGTTTGTCCCCCCCAACATCACTTGACAACCGATGCTGGTGTGTTTACGTCCCCGTAACTTAGCAGTTCGGCAAAAGAGACCGATAAAATAAGTACTAGGCTTACAAACAATGAGTCCTGGGGTCGATTTGCTCGACTAAAGGTGATGCTCCAGCATGGCCACAGTCACATGACTGAAACAAGTAAAAGAGTAAAAGACATCATAAAATTAACACATGGTTATGGACATAAAAAATAAAAGTTCTAAGGGTCAAAATTTGACTGAGGCAAACAAATCAACATGTGGCTACTCATGTATGATGCTAACAGCTAAAAAAAAAAGTTTTGCCAGAAAAGTCTACATGAATTCAACTAGTATATAGAATATAATACAAATGCCAAAGAGATTCAATTCAGTTCTTGATAATGGGACTGTGATGGTCTGCAAATATCGGATGTGGATTTAAGAACTCAATAGTTTCAAGGTAATTGTGAAGCTAATAAGAAATTATGAAGAAATCTAAAAAATAATGGATAAAACTTAAACATAGTCATGTATTTAATGAAACTTATATATATATATATGTGCATGTGTAAAGCACCACCCGACCGTGGCTGTTTACCAGCCCTGTCTGGCACCTGTGCTGGTGGCACATAAAAAGCACCCACTACACTCACGGAGTGGTTGGCGTTAGGAAGGGCATCCAGCCGTAGAAACATTGCGAGATCAGACTGGGCCTGGTGCAGCCTTCTGGCTTCCCAGACCCCAGCTGAACTGTCCAACCCATGCTAGCATGGAAAGCGGATGCTAAATGATGATGAAATATATATATATATATGTGCATGTGTATATATATATTATATATATATATATATATATATATATATATATAATATATATATATATATATATATATATATGTAAGTATGTGTGTATGTATATCGTCGTGGCATTCTATTGGTTACGACAATGAGGGTTCCAGTTGATCCGATCAATGGAGCAGAGTACGACAAGGCCGGCCCTTTTGAAATACAGGTGCAACAGAAACAAAAAGAAAGAGTGAGAGAAAGTTGTGGTGAAAGAGTACCGCAGGGTTCGCCACCACTCCCTGCCAGAGCCTCGTGGAGTTTTAAGTGTTTTTGCTCAATAAACACTCACAATGCCCGGTCTGGGAATCGAAACCCCGATTCCATGACCGCAAGTCCAATAATAGCTACATGCAAATGAAAAGTGGGGTGGGGTGAGAAGATGGATGCACACACACACAATGTGACCCCTTTATTTTTTTTACACCTAAAAATCCGTAAAATATATTTTTTTAATTCTGTCCCCTTAACTTTTTTTTCTGTTCCCTTACCTTTATTTTCTTATACTCCAATTCAATCCAAAACACATTTGGATCTCATGGTTTAGTCTCCTCTATGCTTCTCTTTCTCCTATTATCTCAACATGGTTTCTTTCTAAATAAAAAAAAAACCTTTGTATCCTCCAATGACTGTTACACTCTTGCACATATAGTAGAACCTCACAGTACAAGTGCACCATTGTATAAGTAATTTGCTGTTGGAGCCAAAACCTGTGTGAATTTTTGTCAAAGTACAAGTGGAAATCTGAAGTATGGGTGGAAATCCACACAAATCATCCCATCTTTAAAATAATTCAGTTAAGAAAACCAGTTTACATATTTCTTTTGCATTCTCCTTTTTTATAATCATCATTTTACTTGTAACAACACCTTTTCTGTTTTAAAACCCATAAAAAGTTATTTTTGGGTGGTTTTTAGGGACTGGAATGGATTAATTATATTTAAGTTAATTTCAATGGGGAAAATTGATTTGTGAAACAAGCAAATCATAAGACAAGTTTGGTCATGGAATGAATTAAACTCGTACTGTGAGGTATCACTGTATGTCCAACAAGATCTGTTCCTTCTTTTGTTTTTTCATGTACTGTTAAAAGTAGTCAGTTTAATATCACTTCCCAGTGTTGACTCTGGTTTTTTGTATTAACCCTTTAGCATTTAAACTATCCATATCCAGACTAAATATTAAAGATTCAAGCCAAGTAAAATCACTGTTTTCCATACATGGAAGCACTCCGTCGGTTACGACGATGAGGGTTCCGGTTGATCCGATTCAACGGAACAGCCTGCTCGTGAAATTAACGTGTAAGTGGCTGAGCACTCCACAGACACGTGCACCCTTAACGTAGTTCTCGCGGATATTCAGCGTGACACAGAGAGTGACAAGGCCGGCCCCTTGAAATACAGGTACAACAGAAACAGGAAGTAAGAGTGAGAGAAAGTTGTGGTGAAAGAGTACAGCAGGGATCACCACCATCCCCTGCCAGAGCCTCGTAGAGCTTTTAGGTGTTTTCGCTCAATAAACACTCACAACGCCCGGTCTGGGAATCGAAACCGCGATCCTATGACCGCGAGTCCGCTGCCCTAACCACTGGGCCATTGCGCCTCTTTCCATACATACAGGTTTGTCCTTTCAAGTGCCAGTGCCACTTCAAAAGCAACCATGCCGATACTGCGTTAAGGCACCTAAGCAGGTCCCGCAGAAACACACCCATGCTGGTGTCATACAAAAAGCACCCAGCACACTCTCTAAAGTGGTTGGCATTAGGAAGGGCATCCAGCTGCAGAAACCATGCCACAACAGACAATTGGAATCTAGACAGCTCCCTGGTTAACCAGCTCCATGTCAACCCATCCAACCTATGCCAAGATGGAAAGCAGACGTTAAACGATTATGGTGATGACTTGTTTTGAGTTCAAACCGGCCAGATCTGGCCTCTTTCACCAACCTTACAATGTAAGGCAACGATCACGCTCGAATGGTGCTTTTTACATGCCACCAGCACGGTGCTTCTTAAGTGCCACCAATGCTTTTTGGGGAGGTCAGTTTTGGTAAGGTTTTTATAGCTGGATGCCCTTCCAAATGCCAACCACTTTACAGTGTGGACTGGGTGCTTTTTATGTGGCAGCAGCATTGGCAGGGTCACCAAGTAACTTACAAGACAAAAATCTTTTGAGAGGGGAGGGGGCATTGAAGGAGGTGATCTTGGATCAGATGATGAAAGGTTATAGTGAGACAGAGAGACAGAAACGGGTGTGTTGCTCTAGAGGAGGTACAAGGTTACCTGAGCAGAGAGAGAGAGGGAAAGAGAGATGAGGAATGAAGACAGAAATAGGTGCACTGTTGCAAAGGAAATACATAGTTACCCAACCTGAGGGAGGCGCAGAAGGAGATAGAGAGTGAGTGTGAGACAGCAGGATGGATGGTGCTGATATATAGAATAAGCATTGGGGTCAATTCACTCAACTAAATGTTCTTCAAAGCAGTGCTCCATCAAGGCCATAGTCTAATGACTGAAACAAGTAAAAGATAAAAGATATCATCATCACAATCATCGTTTAACATCCGCTTTCTATGCTGGCATGGGTTGGACAGTTTGACTGAGGACTGGTGAGCCAGAAGGCTGCACCAGGTTCCAATCTGATCTGGCAAAGTTTCTACAGCTGGGTTTTCTTCTTAATGCCAACTACTCTTAGAGTGTAGTGGGTACTTTTACATGCCACCAGCACAAGGACCAGTCAGGCAGTACTGGCAATGCCCAAGCTCAAAAGGTGTTTTTTACATGCCACCTGCATGGGAGCCACTCCGGCGGCACTGGCAACGACCATGCTTGAATGTTGTTTTTCACTTGCCACCGGCACATGTGCCAATAAGGCAATGATCACACTCGAATGGTGCTTTTTACATGCCACCAGTACGGTGCCTTTTAAGTGCCACCAGCACGGTGCCTTTTACGTGCCACCAACATGCTTTTTAAGTAAATAAGGGAGGTTCTTCAAGATCAGGGTTGTTAGCCAGGCCCTAAACAACAACAACAACTACTGCATCAAGAATACTATTCACCACTAAACTACCTCCCACTCTACAATAAACAAAACTAATCATATTTTCATTGTCTTTTTTTTTATTTTATTCCACTTCATTTTGTTTGTTTTTTTTCTTTTCTATTTTCCAGAAATGCATGTGTTCAACGGAATATTCCTCTGGCTTCTGCTTGCCTCTTCTTTGTTAATCTACTGTCATAGCTACGTATTTATTGTGACTGTTCCAAAGTTATCTCCAACACGTAAAGAACCGCCCTCTGTAAGTATGAATAAAAGTATCTCCCTGTTTTAAAATCTCTTTACTCTCTTTTACTTGTTTCAGTCGTTTGACTGTGGCCATGCTGGAGCACCGTCTTTAGTCGAGCAACTCGACCCCAGGACTTATTCTTTGTAAGCCTAGTACTTAGTCTATCGGACTCTTTTGCTAAACTGCTAAGTTACAGGGACGCAAACACACTAGCATCGGTTGTCAAGCGATGTTGGGGGGACAAACACAGACACACAAACACACACATATATATATATATATATACATATATATATATATATATATACATATATACGACGGGCTTCTTTCAGTTTCCGTCTACCAAATCCACTCACAAGGCTTTGGTCAGCCCAAGGCTGTAGTAGAAGACACTTGCCCAAGGTGCCACGCAGTGAGACTGAACTCGGAACCATGTGGTTGGTAAGCAAGCTACTTACCACACAGCCACTCCTACGCATATATATATATATATATATATATATATATATATATATATACGACGGGCTTCTTTCAGTTTCCATCTACCAATTCTTCTGACAAGGCTTTGGTCGGCCTGAGGCTGTAGTAGAAGACACTTGTCCAATTTCAAGGCTTAAAAATAAGTCCTGGGGTCAATTTCTTTGACTAAAACCCTTCTAGGCAGTGCTCCAGCATGGCCACAGTCAAATGACTGAAACAAGAATAAAACAATACACACACACGCATATATATCTTTATATATCTATATCTATATATGTATATTTATAAAAAGTGTAGGTGGCATCCGAGTGGGTATATATTTATATTTATAAGACTAGTAAGAAACAATTATGAACTTTTTTATTACACTTAACTTTTTAAAATATTTTTGATAAGGTTCGTTTTTTCAAGAAGAACCAAAACATGTAAAACCTCTAAGAAAATTAAAATTTATCTAATATAGTGACGTTTTCAAACTTCTTTTTTATAAATTTATATATGTATATATATATTTCTATGTATTTTCCAGTGTACCCTGTATTTGAAGAAATGTCACCCAGATCGAGATACTTGCTGTCCTGGACTCCAATGCACCAATATTCTCTACAGTTATTGTCTCTATCCCTTCGAGACCTGTTACTGTATGACCAAATCTTACTACTATACGGAAAATAAATAATACTGCCATTCTCACATTTCAACCAATCCGTTCCGTTTCTAATGCCAAGGATCAAAGCACCTTCCTTCTTCTTCTTCTTCTTCTTCTTTTCTTTCTTCCTTCACCATGTGAAGCCCAGACTATTCCTTTCGAGTGTCATTCCTGTCTGACATTTCTAGAAAGTCTGCGAAATAATGTTGTAAGTTTTGAAATCAAATAAAATGGCTTCGGTTATCGTTATTGCAGCAGTCGTTGTCTTCTTCTTCTTCTTCTTCTTCTTCCAATCAGGACTCAGGCCAAAAGCCACAAAGAATAATCTCTAATTCGAGCCTACTCTAAGCTACTAAGAATGCGTGTGGCAACTTGAAGATCCACCCACCACATGAGATAGACTGGTAGTTGCACGGGAACAAAAGCTACGTTGTTATCCTCATTCCGTAAACAGTGGCTTTTTTTAACAGGTGGAGAGCTGAACCATCCTGGGCTACAGAGGATTCGTAATCTAGACTAGGGTCTGAAAGTTTACCACACCATAGTGGGTTACACCATGGTTCCTCTGCTTTGTGGCAGAGTCTTGCCTGTTCCTAGTGTTTCAACTCTAAAAAAAAAAACAGACTAAACTATTTTGAGGTAATATATGCGATTCCAAAGGCGGCAAGCTGGCAGAAATGTTAGCACGCCGGGCAAAATGATGAGCGGTATTTCAATAAGGACGGCGAGCTAGCAGAATCGTTAGCACGCCGGGCGAAATGCTTAGTCGTATTTCGTCTGCCGTTACGTTCTGAGTTCGAATTCCGCCGAGGTCGACTTTGCCTTTCATCCTTTCGGGGTCGATTAAATAAGTACCAGTTGCACACTGGGGTCGATGTAATCGACTTAGTCCGTTTGTCTGTCCTTGTTTGTTCCATCTGTGTTTAGCCCCTTGTGGGTAATAAAGAAATAGGTATTTCATGTCATTACGTTCTGAGTTCAAATGATGCCGAGGTTGACTTTGCTTTTCATCCTTTCGGGTTCGATAAATTAAATACCAATTGTGTACTGCGGTCGATCTAATCGACTGGACACTTCACCAAAAATTTTGGGCTGTGTGCCTAGAGTAGAAAAGAATATATGCGATTCCAATGGACGGGCAACTAAGCGACAATCATTTAAGCATATTTTTGTCTTTAAAATACTATTTAGTTACCTCCCTTGATTATGTGGTTATCGATGGTTTATTTCCCTTGCAACATTTTCTCTAACAGTCTTCCTAAAAGAATTCTTTTCCATTCTAGGCACAAGGCCTGTCATTTTGCAGGAGGGAGCTAGTCGAGTTATTTGACCCCAGTAGTCAATTGGTTCTTATTTCAATGAACCAGAAAGAATGAAAGGCAAATAGGACTTTAGTGGAATTTGAACTCAAAACGTAAAGACTGACGAAATGTCGCTTACCATTTCGTCTGGCATGCTAACAATTCTACCAGATTACCACTTTCATCTTTGTATAAGAACCTTGCCCATTCTCCAAAATATTGCTTTTGTTGCATGTGTTAGGATGAAAGGCAAAGCCGAGGTCGACTTTGCCTTTCATCCTCTCGGGATCGATAAATAAAGTACCAGTTTCACACTGAGTCGATGTAATCGACTTAATCCCTTTGTCTGCCCTTGTTTGTCCCCTCTATGTTTAGCCCCTTGAGGGCAGTAAAGAAATATATATTCCTATTAAATGTAAATATATCCTTCGTTTTAATCCTAGATTAATCAACAAAAAATATCAATGTATTGTGTTGGTATGAAGGAGAGTCTAAAATTCAATTTTTTTTTTTGATTAAATCTAGGAATAAATATTTTAAAATATTTCCTAATTGCTCCTGAGGCTGAGAAGTTACAGACGAAGGGAAAAAATTGTGGAGGACAAAGATTTTAAAAAATTATTTTCATGGTAAATATGGTTTATAAATTGGTGTTAAAAATCAGTGAAAGATTAAAGCAGCAAGTTTCTCTGGCTGCTTCTGAGAGCAGAAACTAAAGAGAGATCATTCAGTGTGGTTGTTCGGCCTGCTAGAAATGAGTGTGATCACCCTCGTATTACTCAGTATCTCTTTACATGAAGGATTCATTGGATACAGTAGTCATCAATATATCAAAAGACATGATGGTCATGGATAGAAAGCAATTGATCGTAGTTATGCATCATAAATAACTAAATTGACTGTTAGTCACCACTTTGAAAGAATTGCTCGTTATAAATGGGAACTAAATATTTTATGCAGGTCGCGGGTATAGGCTTGGCTGTGTGGTCAGAGATTTGTTTCACAGCTGTATGGTTCTGGGTTCTATGCCTTGACCCAAGCGTAGGACAGGGCTCACCTCTCTGAGCTGGGAAATGAATAGAATGCCTGGTTTGTATCTTGATGGATTGCCTGGTGTGTGTCTTGTTGGACTGTCTGGTCTGTCTTGTTGTGGCTGCTCCCTCCTAAAAACTTAAAGGGTAATAGGCCTGGGTATATGACATGACCTCTGTGGAACAGAACAAACCAAACTGATCCCATCAATGAAGAAATTCTGAAAAGGAAATGGAGCTGTCTCAGTCTCACTCTCTGGAGATCTCCAAGCAGGATTGCAAGACAAGTGCTAGACTGGCAACCTGAAGGAAAGAGAAAAGTTCAACGACCTCAGAAGACCTGGAAAGGATGTGTGGAGGATGATGCGAAAGCAACTGGTCTCACTTCATCTGAAATCAAGGGGGTAGATCGAGATCGTGTCCACTGGCATGAAATGGTTGCGGCCCTAGGCTCCTTATAGAGTTCTTTGTTATTTGTTTGTTCCTTCTCGAGCCATGCCTGGCTCATAAGGACCAGTTTCCCAGTTTCATTGGCATATAGGTTCCCCTCCTGCACAGGACGCTGGTTCGTTGTGGGTGTACTGCTAGATGCAGGAGGAAAGAGTGAGAGAAAGTTGTGGTGAAAGACTCAGCAGAAGTTCGCCATCACCTTCTGCCAGAGCCGCGTGGAGTTTAGGTGTTTTGCTCACCCGGTCTGAGATTCGAACCCGCGATCTCTCGACCACGAGTCTGCTGCTCTAACCACTAGGCCATATGCCTCCACTCCTTACAGAGTAATGTGGACTAACTTCTCATTTCACAAGGCATATGGTTTCTGGTGAATTTCCCATTTAAGGGGAAATAATCACTTCTGGGTTGAAGAACATGCATCCTTTATGCTTAACTTGTTCCAGTCATTACACTGTGGCCATGCTGGAGCACTACCTTGAAAAATTTTTAGTCAAACGAATCGACCCCAGTACCTGTGTCCTTTTTAAACCTGGTACTCATTTTATTGGTCTCTAATACTGAACTGTTAAGTTATGGGGAGGTAAACACACCGACACCAGCTGTCAAGCTGTGGAGGCAGGGACAAACAGACACACAACACACACACATATACATAACATGTGTGTGTGTGGTGTGTGTGTAAATATAAACAAATATTTGTTTTTTTTTATTAGATGCATCAAAATGTGAATTATATGATACAAATAAAAAGATAATATTTTTTCCAACACAGAGTTAACTGTTAGAAAAGCAGAAAAGCTGGGTAAACTACCCTTACAAGGTGGGAAAATTTGTCAACAACCAGCCACGGGACTCGAACCCATATCCCTCAAAGCTTCTGGCTGAATGTTTTACCATTATGCTAAACTGCCCACTGATGAATTCATTCGCTGAATTAGATGCTAAATACTTTAGTTTTATAGAACAACCAGTATATATATATATATATATATATATATATATATATATATATATATATATATATATATATAGATAGATAGATAGATAAATAGATAGATATCATCATTATTGTCATTTAATGCCCGTCTTCTGTGCTGGCATTGGTAGAACAGTTTGGCAAGAGCTAGCCAGGCAGAAGCCTGCACCAGACTTCTGTAACTGTTTTGGCAAGGTTTTTACAGCTAGGTACCCTTCCAAATTCTAACCACTTTACAGTGTGAACTGGGTGCTTTTAAGTGACACCTGCACTGACAGGGTCACCAAGTATGTATGTGTATATATATATATATATATGATAGGCTTCTTTCAGTCTCTATCTACCAAATCCTCTCACAAGGCTTTGGTCAGTCCAAGGCTATACTAGAAGACACTTGCCAAAAGGTGTCACGCAGTGGGCTTGAACCCAGAACCATGTGGTTAGGAAGAAAACTTCTTACCACACAGCCACGCCTATTTAATTTTTAACCTTTTTTCTTGCATAAGATAAAATAAAGTTCTTAAAAGTTCTTAGTCATATTTAATTAACACATTTAATTTAATTAACATATTTAATTAACATCATATGTCCTTCCAAAACCAGAACCGTCGTCTCTCCTGCACATGTAACTCTGATGCCTTTGGAACCCAACGCTCAATTTCTGGGTTCAATTCCCTATGAAGGTCATCCATTGCTTATAGGTACAGGCTAAGCTGTATAGTTAACAAGTTTGCTTCACAATCACATAGTTCCAGGTTCAGTCCCACTGCACAGCCACTTGTGTAAGCATCTTCTACTATAGTACTAGGATGAATAATGCAACGTGAGTGAATTTGGTATAAAACAGAAACTGTAAGAAGCCTGTCATGTGTATGTGCGTGCGTGTGTGTGTGTGTGTGCACATATCTTTGTGGTTGTGACCTCAGTAGAATTTGAACTCAGAACATAAAGACAGATGAAATACCTATTTCTTTACTACCCACAAGGGGCTAAACACAGAGAGGACAAACAAGGACAGACAAACGGATTAAGTCGATTATATCAACACCAGTGCGTAACTGGTACTTAATTTATCAACCCCGAAAGGATGAAAGGCAAAGTCGACCTCGGCGAAATTTGAACTCAGAACGTAACGGCAGACGAAATACTGCTAAGCATTTCGCCTGGCGTGCTAACGTTTCTGCCAGCATTCGGCCAGGCATGCTAACGATCTTGACTAGCCTGCTAACGATCTTGCCCAGCCTAACAATCCTGCTAGGTCTGCTAATGTTCCTGCCCAGCATGCTAATGATTCTGCCAGATCCTGCCTGGCCTGCTAACGATTCTGCTCAGCCTGTTAACGATTCTGCTCAGCATCCTAACGAATCTGCCCAACGTCCTAACGATCCTGCATGCTAATGATTCTGCCAGCTCACTTCCTTATAATCTGAAACAATAAACAAGTAAAAAAAAATATTAAAAAAAAAAAATTTGTGATTCATTTTTATTTTTATTTTTAAACCACGCCATTGGTAAATAAATAAAATGGCTACTTAGTAGGATGAGATAATTGTTACTAATGCTATTGTCATTTTCTGTTGTTGTTATTGTAGTGGTTGGCTGGCTGGCTGGCAGATTGGTAGGTAGGTGTGTGTTGTTGGTCACACAAACACTTCTCAAGTTCTACATATAAAAATTTAACCAAGAATATGAAAACAGAAATTGAGAAGCTACTGTTTGTTTTTTGTCTTTTTGTTTTTGTCTTTGTTTTCTTTCTTTCTAAAAGACCCCCACCTCTTCTCTCACCTGCTTCTGTCCGCTCTCTCACTCTCTCTCACTCTTTCTTTCCCTCTCTCTCTCTCTCTATTTTTCAGCAGCACTAACTAAAAATCAAGACACGGCAGTGTTGTGTGAACCACTTCTTATATCGGTTATCTGAATCGAACCCATTTCACATTCAGGTAACATTTCAACATCAATACAGTTTCTGGAACTAAAAAGTTCTAATTTACTCATCTTACGAGAACTGACAGTACTTTCGTTAGGGGTCACCTCTACACAGTCATCTTGGTCGCTATCTAACTGGCTTACATTTTCGTTTTTAATAGTGAAACTAATATTTGACGAATTCCTCTTGTTGGCCGACTGTCTCTGACGTACAGTGGAACCGTTTTGAAAGTCAATCAGAGATCTCGTGTCGGAAAAACTAGAAGTGTTTGTTGACAGATGCTGAAATGATGAAGTAGGGATGTTGTCTTTCTCATTAGGAGAAGACTCGTTAGCATGATTTACCAATTCCTCTGTCGCTTGATGGAAGTTGGATGAAACGGCCGGATTTAGGTGATCTTCCATGTCAGAATGTTGGCTATATTTCTCATCATCAACATTAATTGGTTCAATCTTAATGGCATCATCCAGCTGGTAATCATCCACAGAGCTTACGAGTTTTGCCGATCCGCTCGAAGAACCTACATTGGCGTTGGCCACCTGATACATATCGGATTGGCGGTCTTGATGCAATGACGAATAGCCAAACCTTTGACGAACATGTGCCTCCTGCAGGAACTTCTGGTTCATAGGAACATCCGAGTCATCAATGAATGAATGCGAGTTTAGATACTGCTGTTGTTGCTGTTGCTGTTGTTGTTGTTGCTGCTGTTGCTGAATGTGCCGGACTTTGTTCTGCTGCCGATGGTAAACAGGTGTCGTCCTGAAGCCACGCCCAGAGTGTAAATTGATGTTATTAAGGCTGGAGGTTGAAGTCTTTCGGTTGTCTGGGGTAGTCATCAAGTTGGCATCACAGAGCAATTCCAGTTCTTTAATTCCAAGCTGTAGAGCGATCAGCAGTAACTGGTCTAAGAGTCTGGGAGTCAGACTGAGGACACCATTGTACATATACTCAGCAAAGGCTGTCAGGGCCTCTCGACTGACCCTTTGGGGGAAATTTACCTGCAGGAAACGGTTGGCTTGTACATCTGCATTAAACATAGACAGCAGTCTTGGACAGATTGCCAACAGCACGACTTTGTGAACCTGAAAGAAAGCATAAACAACAACATTAGTTTTGCTCCAGCATGACCACAGCCATCTGGCTGAAACACATAAAAGAATAAAAGAATAACATTTCATACAGTCACATTAGTTTTACTAACACTTCAAATAGTCACAGGTGCAGGTATGGCTGTGTGGTTAAGAAAGTTTGCTTCACAACCACATGGTTTCAGGTTCAATTCCAATGTTGGGCAGTTTGGGGACAATGTCTTGTTATATTGCTCCAAGATAATCAATGCCACGTGAGGGAATTTTGGTAATAAGGAAACTACAGGAAACCCATTGTATGGGTGTGCGTGTATGAATGCACATGCATGTGCAGACATGCACGTGTATGTGTGCATGCAAACATGACTGAATGCAGATATTCCGCACTGTCACAGCTTCAGAACCAAAAAAGTGTTGTGCATTGTCGAAGACCCATGGAATCAAGGTACCCCTCGTTTGAACAACAGTCAAGTGTTGGTAATAGGAAGGGCATTGACATCACCATTGTCATCATTTAATATCCACTTTGCCGTCCTTGCACGGATCAATCACAGGATTTTCTATAACATGATGTCCTTCCTGTGGCCAACCCTCACCTGTTTACAAGCAAAGGTGATAATTCTCCCAAATACACTCAGGTGTCCTGAATTTTCATGGAAGACTGAAAATGAATAAGCATTATATTTGACAGAAAAATCAGAATGCAAAAGGGTTAAGCTGCTGTTTGGAACATAAATCAGCATTAATTTTGATAGAAAGTTTTAATTTAGATCTACGAGTGGCCCTAAATGTGAAATAGCAGCAACATATGACAAACGAATGCCTTTATGGAGACCTGCCAAAAGTTAGCAAGAAAATTAGGCAAAGAAGTCTGTGGCTATCTGGTCACTGGGTGCACCACTCTGAAGTGGAAGCATCCAAATCAGTCTTGTGGAACCCACTTCATGGTGATGTAAAGAAAGGAAAATGTCATCACATTTACATCATTTGATTGCAGACACTGGCTTGGATAAGTATCCGGGACTTGAAGGCAATGATGATGGACTGAGAAGTGTGGCAAGTGGACTTTGTTGCTGTGGCCCAGGTTGGAACCTGACCATGGCATGTTCCGTGCCGGTGGCACGTAAAAAGCACCATCCGATTGTGGCCGTTTGCCAGCCTCGCCTGGCACCTGTACCGGTGGCACGTAAAAAGCACCCACTACACTCACGGAGTGGTTGGCGTTAGGAAGGGCATTAGTAGAAACATTGCCAGATCAGACTGGGCCTGGTGCAGCCTTCTGGCTTCCCAGACCCCAGTTGAACCATCTAACCCATGCTAGCATGGAAAGTGGACGCTAAATGATGATGATGATGATGATGATGAAGTTTGCACCAAAGAACCAAAGGTGATCTCAGGTATATTGGTATCAAAAAGGTTAAACGATGAATGATGATGATGATGGTAGTGGTGGTGGTGGTGATGATGATGATGAATGGTACTGAAACCAAAGTGATGCTAAACAATCAAAACCTTACCATTATTTTTGTGGTGCCATTACCAATGGCAGCATCGCAGAGTTTACCATTTTTCCAGAGTAAGGCCAAACTTGACATAACATTGTGTTGGTGTTCAGAAATAACAATTTGTTGCTCTTCCTCATCCTCCTCAGCTTCATCTCCCAAAATCTCGATGCTGAACTCATCGGAAACATCTGGACTGTCGAGTGGAATCGGTGACATCTGAGCTGAAGACTTCTCCACAGAGATGTCATTTTTCCCCTTCAACATCGTCATGGAGTGGTGTATATTATCCCTGAAGAAAAAAAATGGTCAAATAATTAAACATCATAATAGACACAGAATATATGAATGGAGTTGAACCAGTGATTCCCGACCATTTCTTGTCTGTGGAACCCCTTAATTCCTAATTTATTCTTCTGGACTCTCAGACCCATTCAATGTTTCAAAAATCTTGTTTTATTTTATTCTTTTGTTTTTTTTTATATGCTTCAGTGATTTCACCGTGGCCATGTTGGAGTACCCCCCTTAAAGGGTTTTAGTCAAAGAAATCAACCCCAGAAGTGATTTCTTAAGTCTAGTACTTATTCTATCGGTCATTTTTACCGAACTGCTAGGTTACAGGGACATAAACACACCAATACCAGTTGTCAAATGGTGATGAGAAGACAAACACAGACACCAAGACACACACACACAAATATATATATATATATAGGTGCAGGTGTGGCTGTGTGATAAGAAGCTTGCTTCTCAACCACATGGTTCCGGTTCAGTCCCACTGCATGGCACCTTGGGCAAGTGTTTTCTACTATAGCCTCAGGCCAACCAAAGCCTTGTGAGTGGATTTGGTAGGCAGAAACTGAAAGAAGCTCATCATGTATATATATATATATATATTATATATATATATATACACATATCTATATATATATATACACATATCTATATATATATATATATATACACACATCTATATATATATATATCTGTATCTATATATATATATATACACACATCTATATATATATATATCTGTATCTTTCAAATCTAAATCAGAAGAAATCTCTGAGCTGATGAAGGAAAAGTGGCGTTTTACCCACAAATCCAGAAACAGACTGTCCTCGGGTATCGTATATGGATGTGATCTTTCATTGTTTTTCCCTTATACCTATGTGAGTTATTTTCTGAGTATGCATTGTCTGGAGACTTTTATTTGGAGTTGAAGAAATAGCCAAATTTTTGGCTGCTATTTCTGAAAAGTTCGGTGTGTGGTAAAGTGAATTTTTTTACTTTACCATATTTTTATAAATTAATACTTCAAATATACCGTAAATGGTCTTACATACCGAATACTGCTTGGTCGAATTTATTAACAATTAATTAATTCTACCCCTTTTTTGATGACAATATATATATATATATATATATATATATATATATATATATATATATATATATATATATATATACACATATCTATATATATATATATATATATACACATATCTATATATATACATATCTATATATACATATCTATATACATATATATATACATATATATATATACTATATATATATACATATATATATATATACATATATATATACATATATATATATATATATATATATCTATATATATATATATATATATATATATATACACACACATATCTATATATACACATATCTATATATATACATATCTATATATACATATATATATATATATATACACATATACACACATATATATATATACACACTATACACACACACATACATATGTATACATGTTTGTGTGTCTTCATGTCTGTCTCACCATCACTTCACAACTGATGTTGGTGTGTCTACATCCCCGTAACTTAGCGGTTCGGCAAAAGAGTGATAGAATAAGTGCCAGGCCTACAAAGAATAAGTCCTGGGTTGATTTGTTCGACTAAAGGCGGTGCTCCAGCATGGCCACAGTAAAATGACTGAAACAAGTAAAAGAATAAAAGAATATATATATAATTGCAGAATGGAAAGTGCTTTTAAGCATACAGACCACGGTCAAGAACCACTGGACTAAACCTTTGAGAGTTGTGCCCCAGCATGGCCACAGTCCAGTGACTGAAATTATTATAAATGAGTAATTAACATAATTCTATGCACTTTCCTTTACATATTGGGAGGAAATTTAGCCCCTTATCTATCAAATGCCATACAGAAAACCAGAGGTAACCTCTGGCCCTTAAAAAAGGGGAAAAGGCCGAGCCTTCAGAAGATAGGTTTATTTTATTCTTTTTACGTGTTTTAGTCATTAGACTGTGGCCATGCTGGAGCAAAATCTTGAAGAATTTTAGTCGCATGAATTGACCCCAGGACTTGTATTTGGTAAAGCTTGGTACTTGTTCTATCATTCTTCTTTGCCAAACTGCTAAGTTATTGCGATGTAAACACACCAACACCAATTGTCAAGCAGTGGTGCAGGACAAACACACACACATGTGACAGGCTTTCTTTCAGTCAGCCTGGGGCTATAGTAGAAGACATTGAACCTGGAATCATGCGGTTGGGAAGCAAGCTTCTTACCACACAGCCACCCCTATAACTTTTTTCCAGTACTGCAGGCTTCCAGTCCTTCTGATGATGAACCATGTCTCATGTGGCCCTGCTTCTTGAAAAAAGGTTGCTTATGCTTAAAAATTGTCGAGAAAGAATGAAAACAAACTGAAAAACCTCATGAAGTTTTTCTGGGGGGGGGGGGGTCCCACTTACTGGTTTTCTCTGTTGTTTTCATTCTGGCTGCTAACAGAATATCTTTGCAACACCTTCAAAGCTCCCACATTCTCCGATGCCATTACGGACCTTTTATTACTGACAAGGTCCACTGTTTTCACTTTCTCCATAGACGTAGAGCTGCCAGACTGCAATGAATGTAGAACAGACACGTAATGATTTCTTTTATTATTATTATTATAATAATAATAATAATAATAATAATAATAATAATAATAATAATAATAATAATAATAATAATAATAGTGGTTTCAAATTTTTTCACAGGGGCAGTAATTTAGGGGAGGGGCTCAGTTGATTACATTGACCCCAGTGTTCAACTGGTACTTCTTTTACCGACCCTGAAAGGATGAAAGGCAAAGTCGACCTCAGCAGAATTTGAACTCAGAACATAGACAGACAAAATGCTGTTAAGCATTTTACCCAGTCTCCTAATGGTTCTGCCAAGTTGCCGCCTTAATAATAATAATAATAATAATAATAATAATAATAATAATAATAATAATAATAATTTCCTTTATCTTTTTTTTTTTTTTGATTATCGTCACCATTATCATTAAATCTTTAACATCAAATGAGTCCACAAAAGAGTTGCTGCTATGTGGTTGTTCGATGTGTTAGAAATAGCAGGTAAACTTCCCGCAAAACATTCACTGCTTTGCCTTGGGCCCTCAACTCCTGATGGTCACAATGAAGTGCTGCCACTGTGACCTACTGCAGCATCTTGGGCATTTTTAGACCAAGCCATCACTCTCAAGGTCTAATGACAGTTAATTTCTTCTAGAAAGAGACAGACAGACAGACAGACAGACAGACAGATCCCTTGTAGTACAGCGCTGGTACTTTTTTATTCAGCAACCCTCAAAAGGAAAAGCAAAATTGACTTCAGCAGTATTTGAACTCAGGGCACAGGGAGCCGGAACCAATAGCCCAAGGCAGTCTGTCCAACACTCACAAACCTGCCAGTTTAACAGCCATCTTGGAAATACATTAATTATTATACTCCCAGGTAGACTATGTGTGACCATGAACACATATTCCATTACAGGCTGAATATTGGAGAGCAGGCCCAAACACAGAAGCTTTAGATATAAAGGCATAAACATCACAAATAATTATTTGGAAATGTTACCTGTAGCTTTGATGATAATTCTTTATTTAACCAGGAATTGTCTGTCGGACAAGGACTCTGGTTTAAAGGCATATCCATCGAATGGCTAACACCTAGAAGTAAAATGATATAAATAAAAACAGAACCTTTTTTTAAAGAAGGGCTGGGTCAACAAAAAATCGAAAAACTGAAAAAGCATCAAAGTTCTGGGAGGGACCCTTGAAATTATATTCAGTCAGTCAATAAGTAAACCATAAATTTTTGGTGATTGTATGTTTAACCCTTTAGCATTTAAACCAGGCATATCTGGCCCCAAAATTCTATCTGTTTTATGCTCAAACTGGCCACATCCAGCCTCTCACACCTTATCTACAATATCATTCTGAAAATAAACAATCGCATCGTCAAGATCTCAAAGCCATGAGATGATGCATGACATCAATGGAAATTGTAGCTGTGATACCAGAGTCGGTGGCACATAAGAGAACCATCCGAATGTGGCCATTGCCAGCGCCGCCCCGACTGGCCTCCGTGCCGGTGGCACGTAAAAAGCACCATCTGAATGTGGCTGTTGCCAGCCTCATCTGGCACCTGTGCAGGTGGCACGTAAAAAAGCACCCACTACACTCACGGAGTGGTTGGCGTTAGGAAGGGCATCCAGCTGTAGAAACATTGCCAGATTAGACTGGGCCTGGCGCAGCCTACTGGCTTCCCAGACCCCTGTTGAACTTTCCAGCCCATGCTAGCATGGAAAACTGACGTTAAACGATGATGATGATGATGATGTGAATAATCAAGCAATACATTCGATGGAATAATCTGAATACTGAAGGGTTAAAATCTTTGTAGATCAGGAATTATTATTAGTGCCACAGTGAGATAGGAGCAGGTTTGGTTGTTTTCCATTGTAGTTGTTGTTGTTGGTAGTTTTCAAGCAGTGTTTAGTCTCTTGCCACTTGGTACCACACCAGGCTGCTTTCACCCACAACATTTAACAGCTGAAACAGAAACTACCAAGCTGAATAGTCTCCACTCCGTTTCAATATCCTTAAGTTTCTTCAGGGAGTTCTCTGAATTTCAATGCAATAGTATCTTCATACCTGATGCTTAAAGATTCTCTCCCTAAGATCCTCCCAGGAAGAAGCGGGCACAAAAGATGAGATGAGATGATTGTTTTATCTCTGTTTGAGACGTTGTACTGGGTGCCTGTAGCTATACATCTATAGTATAGTGGCTACTATCTACGACGATTTCATCTCAATCGAAGGAGAGGGGCTTTCTCCGTCCAACTTGCGGATCCGTGGAATAAGCTGCTGGACGAGATAGTGAAGATGCCGACGACCACTTGGTTCAAAGTCTCTCTTGACCAGAAATGGCCTGAACTCTTTATATGAACACCCTCCCTGTACATAACTCCCTGTCCCCCTACATGGCCTTGCTTTTGCTTTTTGAGCCAATAAAAATTGAATTGAATTGAATTGAATTACTATGTATGTACTATGCAATGGAGTGGTACTGCATGCCTATAGTGCTTACTATGGAGTGGTACTCTATATCCATAGCATAGTGGCTGCTATGCATTGGTGTGAAGGCACGTGGCTTAGTGGTTAGAGCATTCGGCTCACGATTGTAAGGTCGTGAGTTCAATTCCCGGCGATGTGTTGTGTCCTTGAGCAAGACACTTTATTTCACATTGCTCCAGTTCACTCAGCTGGCAAAAATGAGTCAATGAGTCGTACCTGTATTTCAAAGGGCCGGCCTTGTCACATTGTGTGTCACGCTGAATCTCCCTGAGAACTACGTTAGGGGTACACATGTCTGTGGATTGCTCAGTCACTTGCACATTAATTTCACGAGCAAGCTGTTCTGTTGATCATATCAGCTGGGACCCTCATCGTTGTAACCGTTGTAACCGACGGAGTACTCCTTAAACTATGCCTTGGTATTGTATATACATACAGTTTACTATGTATGTACTATGCAACAGAGTGGTACTGCACACCTATAGTGCTTACTATGGAGTGGTACTCTATGTCCAAAGCATATTAGTTATTATGCAGCATTAATGTGTGGCCATAGAATTGACTATGCACTGAGGTGGTACTGCATACCTATAGTACCTACTATGAAATGGTACTGTGTATCCATGGTGATTACTACACAGTGGTACTGTGTGAGATAAGGTGAAGTGAGGTAAGGTAGAATAAAGTGTTATACCTTGAAATACATTAAGATTCTAGCAGCAGATTTGAACTCAAGACTGTGGAGAAAGTAGTCCAATACCATATCCACTTGTCCACAGTCGAACACATATTGTGTTTGAAAATGAAATTCTATCTAATTCTTACCTTTATTGTAGTCTGTGAGACCAAAGCTTTGTAGCTGTGACGAAGATGTTTTCACTGAATTATCAGAGGTGGTAGGTGTGGTCTGCAAAATAAAAATAATAAAATAAAATAAAAACAGTAACAGTAACAGCATCAGTAAAAAGTAGCAAAGAAAGGATTTAACTGACATTTTTATCATCATCATAATCATTAGATGTCCACTTTCCATACTACCATGGGTTGAATGGTTTGACCGGATGTTGTGAGCCACAGGACTGCATCATGCACCATGTCAGCTTTGGTATGGTCTCTATGGTCAGATGTCCTTCCTAACACCTGGGTGATAAGAAGTTTGCTTCTTAACCACAAGGTTTCAAGTTCTGCCACACAGCATGGTACTTTGGGAAAGTGCCATCTGCTGTTACTTTGATCTGACCAAAGCCTTGTGAGTGGGTTTAGTAGAGGGAAACTGAAAAGAAGCCCATCATGTGTATGTGTATCTTTGCGTATATGTTGGCTGTGTGGTAAGTAGCTTGCTTCCCAACCACATGGTTCCGGGTTCAGTCCCATTGCATGGGACCTTGAGCAACTGTCTTCTCTATAGCCTCAGCTGACTAAAATGGTTGTGTTAACAACAAACAAGATGAGGACAAATATCCGTCAAATATAAATAATGTACAGTGTTTGTTTGTTTACATTCCTCAAAACTTAAATTTTAAGTAAAAGAGACGGGTAAAATAAGTATCAGACTTAAGAAAGAAATAAAGACTAGAGTAAATTTGTTTGACTAAACCGGTCAAGGTGCTCCAGCATGACTGCAACCCAGTGCCTGAAACAAGAATATGTTCTGTACCCATATATGCATGTATATATACATAGCTGTGATACCAGTGCCGGTGGCATGTAAGTGAACCATCCGACCGTGGCCGTTTGCCAGCCCCGTCTGGCACCTGTGCCGGTGGCATGTAAAAAGCACCCACTACACTCACGGAGTGGTTGGCGTTAGGAAGGGCATCCAGCCATAGAAACACTGCCAGATCACACTGGAGCCAGGTACAGCCTTCTGGCTTCCCAGACCCCAGTTGAACCGTCCAACCCATGCTAGCATGGAAAGCGGACACTAAATGATGATGATGATGATATATGTAGGTATGTACCACCACCACCATCGAAAAATACCTCAGGAATGAGAACCCAGATGTGAAATTTCCCCAAGACACCTGATGAAGGGTGGAGGGTATATCAGCCGAAAAGTGTTAACAACAAACAAGATGAGGGCAAATATCCATCAAATGTAAATAATGTAAATAATTTTAATTTCTATCTTACAAACTGAAAAATGGGAGTTTGACAAAATTAACTAAATTAGCATAGAATAATGGTTTCATATTTTTTATAATTCAGATCTAAACTGTTAATATATGAATGCAAAACAGACAGTTGAATAACTGTAAACCTACTTTTGGGCTACCCTGTAAACAGTAATGGCTCAACATAGAAGTTAAATTTGTTCCTAGAGATCGTTTGTAAAGTGGAAACTCATAAAACAGAGCAATAATTTCCCGTAGTAGCAATGAAATTTTATGCGGTCATTTTACTCTGTTGCTATATGCAGCTGTGTAGATATGCCAGAACCAGTTTTGCCACATGTTGTGACATTACCACACACACACACAAAATGGCTGTTTAGCCTTTTTATATTCATTTATAAAATAAAACTCGCAAACCTGGCGTCTCGTAAAGCAGGCCCTCATAAAGTGAGGTATTACTGTATGTACCTATTTCTTTACTACCCACACGGGGCTAAACACAGAGGGGACAAACAAGGACAGATAAAGGGATTAACTTCCATGCTTCCTGAGATTCGCCAACACTACACTTGATTTTCTCCCCTCCATACACACACAAGCATGTTCACTTTCCAGACATTTCTACATTACTGCATGTACTTTATATGCACTTTCTGACAAGTTGTGGTGCACCTGAGCACTGTATACAATAATTTCATTATTATTAAGTCGATAACATCAACCCCAGTGCACAACTGGTACTTAATTTATCGACCCTGAAAGGATGAAAGGCAAAGTTGACCTCAGCAGAATTTGAACTCGGAATGTAACAACAGACGAAATAGTATTACTGTATATAGTGAAGGCATGTGGTCTAGTGGTGAGGCTGTTGCACTCATGATCACTAGATTGTAGGTTCGATTCCCAGACTGGGCAGTGTGTGGTGTTCTTGAGCAAAACACTTCATTTCACATTACTCCAGTCTCCCTTTAATCAAGGGGTGGGTGTTGGCCTGCTCCTTCAAGCCAGCAGGGTGACGTCATTTGAATGCTAAAATAATGCAAAAGCACATTGTGACCAGTGATGTGTGACAACATTTGAAAACCTGGTCAGTCACATGATCACCTGACATTATATATATATATGTGAACACAAGCACAAATACACACACACACACACACCACACACACACACACTATATTGGTGAAATATAGAATATTTGAAATCCAGAATATTTGAAATTCAACTCAACTGAAATAAATCCAAAATATAAGCTAATATTACAGCTGGCTTTGAATGTGTGTGTGTGTGTGTGTGCTGGTATCAATGTGCATGAGTGTCTCTGAATGTATGTGTTTGCATGTAGCTGTATGTGTCTGTATGTGTATCTCTGTAGGCATATTATTATTAGTGTGTGTGTGTGTAAGTGTAAAATTATTTGTGTGAATATCAATATTTGCTGTGAACAGTTGGGTTCGCAATGCCAGAATACAACAGAATTCCCTAAAAAGATAACACAAGACAAGTATATAATTCATAAAGGGAGCAGTAGGACTGATACAACAGACGGGGAGGGGGAGAATGCATGTGTGCACATGTGTGTGTGTGTGTGTGCATGTGGCAATGTGGGAGGGAAGATGTAGTAAAAAGGACTGGGTGGTGCAAACCATAAAAAAAAGTAAGAAAAGCAAAGAATAAATAGAAAAAGGGGAAAAGAAAAAAGGGGAAAGAGAAGAATTTATTTTATAAAACCACATGTCACAATAATAATTACATATTATGGGCACAAGGCCTAGATTTTTGTTGGGAGGTGTACAATCAATCATATCGACTCCAGTAATTGAATGGTACTGAACTTATCGACCCCGAAAGGATGAAAGGCAAAGTTGACCTTGGTGGAATTTGAACTCAGAACACAGTGACAGGCGAAATACCACTAAGCATTTCGCCCGGCGTGCTAACAATTCTGTCATCTCACTGCTTTAATGATAATAATAATAAACCTTTCTACCATAGACACAAGGACTGAAATTTTGAGGGGAGGGGACTAGTCCATTACATTGACCCCCAGCATGTAACTGGTACTTGATTTATTGACCCTGTAAAGATGAAAGGAAAAGTCAACCTCGGCGGAATTTGAACTCAGAACATAGTGACAGGCATAATACCACTAAGCATTTCGCCCAGCATGCTAACAATTCTGTCAGCTCACTGCCTTAATAATAATAATATAATAATAATAATAATAATAATATAATAATAATAATCCTTTCTACTATAGGCACAAGGTCTGAAATTGGGGCAGGGGGACAGTCAGTTACATTGACCCCACTGTGTAACTGGTCCTTAATTTATCGACCCCAAAAGGATAAAGGGTAAAGTCAACCTTGGCGGAATCTGAACT
>NC_043019.1:26349862-26374862 GCF_006345805.1 Octopus sinensis | reverse complement strand
GCAAGTGGCACCAGCGCTAGTGCTTTTTACATGGTTTCTTTCAGTTACCTTCTATGAAATCCAGTCACAACGCTTTGGTCAGCCGGAGACGGTAGTAGAAGACATTTGCCCAAAGTGCCATGCAGTGGGATTGAATCCAAAATCACATGGTTTGGAAGCAAACTTCTTACCACACAGCCACACCTGACATCATCATCATCTCTTAACATCTGCTTTTCCATGCTGGCATGGATTGGATGGGTTGACTGAAGCTGACCCAACACCAGACTTCTGTGTCTGCTTTAGCATGGTTTTTATGGCTGGATACCCTTCATGATACCAATCACCCAGCAGAGTGGACTGAGTGATCTTTACATGGCACCAGCACAGGGGAGGTCAGTTTTGGCAAAGTTTTTACAGCTGGATGCCTTTCCAAACGTCAACCACTTTACAGTGTGGACAGGATGCTTTTTACGTGGCACCTGCACTGCCAGCATGGAAAGCAGATGTTAAGAGATAATGATGATGTCAGGCGTAGCTGTGTGGTAAGAAGTCTGCTTCCCAACAATATGATTTTGGATTCAATCCCACTGCATGGCAATTTGGGCAAGTGTTTTCTAGTACTGTCTCCGGTTGACCAAAGCCTTATAACTGGATTTCATAGAAGGGCATCCAGCCATAGAAACATTGTCAGATCAGACTGGGCCTGGTGCAGCCTTCTGGCTTCCCAGAGCCCAGTTGAACCGTCCAACCCATGCTAGCATGGAAAGCGGATGCTAAATGATGATGATGATGATGTAACTGAAAGAAACCATGTAAAAAACACTAGCGCCAGTGCCACTTGCAATAACACCCCATACGCTCTGTAAAGTGGTTGGCATTAGGAAGGACATCATCCAACTGCAAAAACCATGCCAAACTGACAATTGGGGCCTGGTGCAACTCTCACCAAGTAATTTGCAAGACAAAGATCCTTTGAGAGGAGAGAGGGCATTGGAGAAGGTGACCAACATAAAATAATAACCAATAAAAATTAAATGACATCTCACATAGAATGTCTTCTCCATATTTTGACATACGTACAAAAAAAACAAAAGGAAAACGAAAATAAAAATATGTTATAAACCATGGTTGGTGCTTAACTTTAGTGAAATGAAAACATGGAAGGAATGTGACATATATAAATCTCCCAGAACAGTATTTTGGTCACATGACAGTGTTAATAATGTAAACATATTAAAGATAAACAACTTTGTAGGATAAACTGTGGAGAAGTCCACTAGTGTTGTTGAAATGTCAGATTCTGAAATATTCAGGCTTCATACAATAATTTATTAGGAAAACTGGGAAATATGCTTCTAAACGATCAATTTAACACTAATCAATATGACATTATTATTGTTACAGTAAGGCAACGAACTGGCAGAATTGCTAGCATGCCAGGCAGTCTGAGTTCAAATTCCACCAAGGTCGATTTTGCCGTTTATCCTTTTAAGGCAATGAGCTGGCAGAAATGTTAGCACACTGGGTGAAATGCTTAGCGGTATTTCATCTGCCGTAACGTTCTGAGTTCGAATTCCGCCGAGGTCGACTTATCCTTTCGGGGTCGATTAAATAAGTACCAATTACGCACTGGGGTCAATATAATCGACTTAATCCGTTTGTCTGTCCTTGTTTGTCCTCTCTGTATTTAGCCCCTTGTGATTAGTAAAGAAACAGGTATTTCGTCTGTCTTTACATTCTGAGTTCAAATTCCACCGAGGTCAACTTTGCCTTTCATAATTTCGGTGTCGATAAATTAAGTACCAGTTACGCACTGGGTTCGATCTAATCGACTAGCCCCTTCCCCCAAAATTTCAGGCTTTGTGCCTAGAGTAGACAGGATTATTATTGTTACAGTAAATCTTTTATCTTTTACTTGGTTGCCAAGCAATGGCGTGTGGGTGGGGGACAAACATACACACATAAATATATATATACATGAAAGATTTTATTTGAACTATTCACCTGACTACTGTTGGCTTTCTGTCATAATTTTCAGTGTTATTATTGGTGGTTTAAATGAGGGTTTTAACTCTTACTTCTAGCAGGCAGAAAAAATTTGTGTGCCCTTATAATTGATATATATCTATCTATATATTCTATATATATATAGAGTGGTTGGCGTTAGGAAGGGCATCCAGCTGTAGAAACACTGCCAGATCAGACTGGAGCCTGGTGCAGCCTCCTGGCTTCTCAGACTCCAGTCGAACTGTCTAACCTGTGCTAGCATGGAAAACGGACGTTAAACAATGATGATGATGATATATATATACATATATATATATATAAATTATATATAGAGATATTCTATTGACAAGCCAATAATTTATTTATAAAAACAATAAAAAGCCAACAAATTGTTTGACATATATATTTTTTCTGATATACATAATCACAGTTCCATTATATATATAGCCACTTCAGGGTCTTTGGTTCAGTGAGTTGGATGTTTAACACACCCCTTTGAGGGATTTCTTTTCCTCAGTTTGTTACTTCATATATATATATATATATATGATGGGCTTCTTTCAGTTTCCATCTACCAAAACCACTCACAAGGCTTTGACCAACTTGAAGCTATAATAGAAAACACTTGCCCAAGGTGCCATGCAGTGGGACTGAACCCAGAACCATGTGGTTGGGAAGCAAGCTTCTTCATTTTATTAAATTTGCCACAAGGGCAGCACACAGAGAGAAGCTTGCGGGCTGGACACAGACATTAATGGGATGAATGATGATGATACAAGGATGATAAGGATGGGAGAAGACGAAAAGCATCCGCCGACTTTCGCTTCTCTAAAACATTGTTCCTTTTATTTTTTTATTTTTTCAGCACAATGAGGCGATAAACCTCTTACATAGTTCTTACCATATAGCCACGCCTAATGACATTGTTATCAAAATTAATTGGAATAACGGTAGTTTCTCAACAAACCTGTTAACAAAACGGTCAAGTACCTTGTTTGTGGACATGACGCAAGGCCAGGGATAGAAATAACCTTCTGGTCATTTCAGCAATTGTCCAGCTCACTACCTCTTTCTAAAGACACTAAAGTTAAGTAAATCAATTCAACGGTCACTCCGACTTAGAATGGACTTTTATCACACCATCAACACAACGACAAATTCAATAGATTGTCGTAAACAGTTATGTCCCTTTATGTTCTGTCTCTCCAAGTCAGACATTTCTATCACCACCAACAACCACCAGCATCGCCAACATCAACATCATCATCATCACCACCACCACCAATATCATCATTGTCAACATCATCAAGCCTTCTGCTGTAACCATTACCACCACTACAGCCATCATCATCACCACCACCATCATCATCACTATCATCATCATCATCATCACTATCATCATCATCATCATCACTATCATCATCACTATCATCATCATCATTGTCATCATCATCATCATTCATCATCACTATCATCATCATCACTATCATCATCATCACTATCATCATCATCATCATCACTATCAACATCATCATCATCACTATCATCATCATCATCATAATCACTAAAATCACTATCATCATCATCACTATCATCATCATCATCACTATCATCATCATCATCACCATCATCATCATCATCATCACTATCATCATCATCACCATCACCATCATCATCACTATCATCATCATCATAACTATCATCATCATCACTATCATCATCATCATCATCATCATCGTCAACAAGATCGTCAATGGAGTCATAATCAATCCTTCCAGTGTCCCCTTTATTATCATCCTCATCATTATCATCATCATCATCATCACATTTAAAATACTGTTGTTGTTGCTGCTGCTGCTGTTTTTTTTTTTGGTGGGGGGGATATTTTTTTGTTGTTTCTGGGTTTTTTTTATATATATATATATATATATATTTTAGCCACATGAATAATACACTGCCATTGAAGAAACTTGAAGCCGTTTTTGCTACTTGATAACTTAACAACAACTACAACAACAACAGCAACAACAACAACAAGCTACCGCTGTTGCTATTGGTGCAGTAGGTGCAGCAGGTGCAGCAGCCAAAATAAATGAAAAATAAACAAGCAGAGAAAACGTCAATATATATATATAGTATATATAATATATATATTATATATATATATATATATATGGACAATAGTAAATAATTAAATAGCAACAGTGACATAGAATGGTGGCAGTGGTGGTTGGTGGGGGGTGGCGATGGTGGCGGCAGCGCTGGTGGTGGGGGTGGGGGTGTGATGAAGTTAGTAGCAATGGTTATGACGGTCGGAGAGAAGTTGTGAAGGCGGTGGTAGAGGTTGTGATGATAATGGTGGTGGCGGTGGTGGCAGTGAAGTGAAGTTAGTTGCAGTGGTTATGATGGTAAAGTTGTGAAGGCGGTATAGTAGGTGTAGTAGAGGGTGTATGTGTGGTGGTGGTTGTGGTAGTAGTAATGGTGGTACAGTAGTAGTAGTAGTAGTAGTAGTAGTAGTAGTGGTGGTGGTGGTGGTAGTAGTAGTGGTAGTAGTAGTAGTAGTGGTGGTGGTGGTAGTAGTAGTGGTGGTAGTAGTAGTAGTAGTAGTGGTGGGTGGTGTGGTGGTGGTGGTGGTGGCAGTGAAGTTAGTAGCAGTGGTTATGATGGTACAGAAGTGGAGGGTGAGGTGGAGGTGGTAGTGGAAGTAGTGATGATGGCATGAGTAGTGGTGGGGTGGTGGTGGTGGTGGTGGTGCAGTGGTGAAGTTAGTTGCAGTGGTTATGATGGTAAAGTTGTGAAGGCGGTAGTAGAGGTTGTCATGATGGTGGGGTGGTGGTTGTGGTAGTAGTAATGGTGGTACAGTAGTAGTAGTAGTAGTAGTAGTAGTAGTGGTGGTGGTGGTGGTAGTAGTAGTGGTAGTAGTAGTAGTAGTGGTGGTGGTGGTAGTAGTAGTGGTGGTAGTAGTAGTAGTAGTAGTAGTGGTGGTGTGGTGGTGGTGTGGTGGTGGTGGTGGCAGTGAAGTTAGTAGCAGTGGTTATGATGGTACAAGAAGTTGTGAGGGTGGAGGTGGAGGTGGTAGTAGTGATGATGGCATGAGTAGTGGTGGTGGTGGTGGTGGTGGTGGTGGTGGTGGTGGTGGTGGTGGTGGCAGTGGTGAAGTTAGTTGCAGTGGTTATGATGGCAGAAGAGGTTGTGAAGGTGGTGGTGGTGGTGCTGCTGGTAGTAGTTGTGGTGGAGGTAAACATATGCTGAAAAAAAGTGTCAGTAAGCCAAAGTGTATCATCAGCAGATTTCATGACTTGTCTTTGCAAACACACACACACATACACACCAAGCATGTGGTTGCTAGTGGATACGTGCTCCTGATGATTCTCAAAAACAGAGAAATTTAGATTGAGCACACCTTTCTCATTTGTACATATCTATAATACATACTAATACATACTAATATATATATATATATATATATATAATTATATATATACATATAGATATATACATATACATATATACATATACATATATATATATACATCAGCCTCATCTGGCACCTGTGTCGGTGGCACATATAAAAACACCATCCAGCGTGGCCGTCTGCCAGCCTCGTCGGCACCTGTGTCGGTTGGCACATAAAAACACCATCCGAGCGTGGCCGTTCGCAGCCTCGTCTGGCACCTGTGTCGGTGGCACATAAAATCACCCACTACACTCTCGGAGTGGTTGGCGTTAGGAAGGGCATCCAGCTGTAGAAACACTGCCAGATCTGACTGGCCTGGTGCAGCCTTCGGGCTCCCCAGACCCCAGTTGAACCGTCCAACCCATGCTAGCATGGAAAACGGACGCTAAATGATGATGATGATGATGATGATATATATATACATATCTATATATATAAAACTGTAGTTGTGTGAGTGTCTGTCCCCTTCGATTTAGATTCCTAACTACTCCCACATTTTGCGGTGCAGTTTAACCAAATTCGGGTATCTTATAGTCGTGATTCATATCGAGCCCGTTTGAGTATTAGCGCGCGACTACGATGAGTCTACGATTTTAAAAATAATTTAACATCATTTTTTATTCCATTTTAATGCATAATTTTTCGTGTGTCGATGGCAGCGGAGTTGGCGTCCATGGTCACACCTGCACCTGTTTGCTTCTCCCTCGTGAAGCTGTGGGGAAGGGAGTGTAAGGAAATCAATGTCGTAAAGCGTTGTCAAGGAGACCAGCGTTCTTTTAGAACAACGACTTCATGGCTTGAAGACACCAAAACAGAAATGGCTAAGAAAGCCCGAATTGGCATCTATAAGGGAAGTAACTCTCTAAAAATGCTTATATAGTTATTTCCCTTACAAACCCAAGCAACGCCGGGCGATACTGCTAGTATATATATATAGGTGTTTTCGCTCAATAAACACTCACAACGGCCGGTCTAGGAATCGAAACCGCGATCCTACGACCGCGAGTCCGCAGCCCTAACCACTGGGCCATTGCACCTCCATATATATATATATATATATATATATATATATAATAAGGATAAGATCATTATTTAAATACCAATCTTATCAGATGGCCAGCATAAGAATAAAAACCTTCAAAGGTAATAATTATAATTAAAATCATAAGTTAGGGTATCGAAGAGATACCACCACGCTGGAAATAGCAGCCAAAACTTATAATTTTAATATAGATAGATAGATAGATAGATAGATATTAATAATGTGTGTATGTGTGTATATATGTATGTGTGTGATGATGATGACCACGATGATGATGTGTGTATATATATATATATATATATATATTTATACAACAGGTTTCTTTTAGTTTCCATCTACCAAATCTACTCAGAAGACTTTGGTGAGCCCAAGGTTGTAGTAGAAGACACCTACCCAAGGTGCCACGCAGTGGGATTGAACCTGCAACCATGTGGTTGGGAAGCAAGCTTCTTACCACACAGCCACGCTTGAACTGGATCTCAAAGCTATAAATGCTATAATAATAGCAAGTTCGTAAATGAATGGAAAAACTCTTTGCAAATCTTTCCTCGGAGAAGAATATTCCACTCGCCAGAGAATAATATTCAGGGATTGAGTAGAAGAGTTGGTCTCAGAGACAGGAGAAAAAGTGGAGAAGCAAGCAAGATATGGAGGCTTCCTTCTTCCATTGGTGACCTACAAGACGTATAACTGTCAACCAGTTATGAAGAGGGGAAGGAAGAAATACAGGCCAATGGTATGTTAGACGGACCGGGTGTTTTGGGAAGATAAACCAATGTTTGAAACCAGACAGGATTTGTGAATGTCACAGTGACATGGAAGTAGAATAACACAGTAGAAGCTTTCTAAATACATGGTTTCTGGTTCAGTCCCACTACACAGCACCTTGGGCAAGTGCCTTCTCCTATGGCCCTCGGCTGACCAAAGCCTTGTGAACATATTTGGAAAATGGAAACCGAAAGTAGCCCAACGTGTGTGTGTATGTGTGTGTATGTGTGTATGTGTGTGTGCGTGTGTGTGTGTGCGCACGTGCGTGTGTGTGTGTGTATCCCCTTGCCAGTGATCTAAATGGATATTATTGTTTTTTAAGGCATTCCAGATATGAACATTCTGTCCTTTTATTGTGACACAGTGTATCTAGGACTACATTTCCCAAGGCATCTTTCCAATTTCAAGACATTAGAGTGTAGTTTCAGAGAGATTGGCTGCTATTTCTAGCAGCTTCAATTACTATGAAGAGGGTCCATACTCTGGATATTTGAAAATTAAAATCATGTTAAGTAAGATTTCAACAAGGACTACAGAAAAATGAATATTTTGATCATGGACCTATTCAATTAGGGATGACCTAAGGTTAAATAACAAAGTAATGTTAACTTGTTCCACTGGTCAACAAGACATCTATATGGTCCTTCAGTCAATTAGAAATAGCAGTCAAATTTCTTCAAAGCACACCATTTTATCTTTAAAAAAGGAAGGGTATACTGACCAATGTAGTCTGAGATATACAAAAAGCTGCAAAGGTCATGGGTGGAATGACATTGATCTTAGATTTACATTCCCGTAACTTAGCAGTTCAGCAAAAAAGACTGATATAATAAGTACCAGACTTAAAAAATTAAGTCCTGGGGTCGATTTGTTCGACTAAAGCCCTTCAAGGTGGTGCTCCAGTATGGCCGCAGTCAAATGACAGAAAGAAGTAAAAGAATAAAATATAAAACCTTTAATCCCACTCTCTCCTGATTCTGTCATTTCATTCTTCCTGGAATCAATAATATACAATCAATAACATATATGAGATCAATAAACCACATAGTCTGGAAGATTTCCTTACCTGTTGTGTATTTTTCTCTTCGTCTGCAAACGAGTTGTCCGCAGACGATTCTGCACTGCAAAGGTTTGCCGTAATTGCCTGCCCCATAGAGATCTTGTCCTTGTTGCTAATACGCTGATAGCCAGAGAGATAAGAAGCTGACTTCTGTCCCATCACAGCCATTATCATATTTGATTCAAAGTATTTCCGTAGAATGGCTGCCCCAGTAGCTCTTATTGAATGGTTAGTGTACGTTCTGGACAGAGAGCATGTTCTACTCAGACCAGACATGAATTTGGCCAAGTTTTTCTCACCAACAGCAGATCGACAGTACCAGATGTCATCATCAAAGAATGAATTCTCTCTTGGTCTCTGCCAAAGTCTGTCGCAGTCCGGATGGAGTTTACTCAGATACAGTTGAAACGACTTCACCGGACACAAACGGCTGCCCACTGACTCCGGCATGACCCCAGTTATGCTTTCAGACTGGTTCTCTTTCGGACTGGATCCAAACTCATCCACTTTGACAACAACTTTCAATCCAGATTCTGGATCCTTCATGACGGCAAATGTCGATTTCGTCATTTTGGACATGTTTTCCATTCCCCGTCGAAAGAAATACATGCGTATGTCAAACTGAACCTTATTCAATAACCCGGCCGGTGTGCTCGGGTCAAAGTAAGCAGATTCATACAAAGACTTTAGGTCGGCACTTGTTATCACTGGATGATGTTCGACATCGCCTTTACCAAGTCTTTTCAATTCCATGATCGCTGCCTTGAAAAACTGATTGGCATCGGAAAACTCATTATCTTTGATAATATCAATTTTTCTAAAATAAGGTGCTGACCTCAAGTATCGGTTTAATCCATATCGAAAGTTTTCTAAAGAGTTCACTTTATAGTGAGTGCCATCAGCCTGCCTGGCATCGATGTAGAAATTTCCAAGACTCTTGTTCAATGTTGGTACATCAAAGTTTTCAAACTTCTCGTTAAATCCTTTCTCCCTCAGATATTCTCGGAAGTTGTTTGCTGCAGTCTTATTCGACCGAATGGTTCGGCTAGAACTCATCTTCAAATCAAACGGAATTTCCAGGATGTTTGCAGACATCTCTGTTTTGGCAATGTCTCTTGAAGAATCCATTTTTGCGAATACAGCTAATTCTTCAAGCTACACAAGTTAAAATGTCTCGCCAACAAGAAACATGGTAGAGGAATTTCTTCCAACAAATTCTCAAAGATATCTCTTCAAAAAATTTCAGTTTCAATCGTTCCAGTCGGATGTAAAGGTGACAGAATTACTTCACTGAGGCAAACCATTCTGTGAATATCATTATGATGAAGGCTGGAACAAGGATGACCAGTCAGTAATTGGCATTGAACAGCAATGCCATAGAATCACAACAATAAGGAATCATAAAAACAGTTTTTTTTTTTTTGGTCTTTCTTTCAGATATTAATCATGTTAGTATGTGTGTGCATGCGTGTGTATCTTATAGCACCAGTCTTTCAGAAGATTTGGTAAGCTTTTTTTATTAGTAAATTCACTGGAGTCAGTCAGTTGAGGTTTTCTAGAATATAAAAAGGTAGTCCATTCCATAAAATCAGATTATTCGCTGCCAGAAACAGTCTGAAAAATAAAAGAGAAAAGGCAACATAAACAATATAACAGAAATATAAAGTTTTAGTAGAAAACATTTTTTAAAAGAATGCAAACAGAAAATGAATAAATATATCAAAAATTATGTTTGAAGTGTTCCATATTTCTCATTCCATTATTTAATCATCATCATCGTTTAATGTCTGTTTTCCATACTGGTATGGGTTGGATGGTTTCATTGGGGACTGGAAAGCCAGGAGGCTGCACCAGGCTCCAATCTGATCTGGCAAGGTTCCTACAGCTGGATGACCTTCCTAACGCCAACCACAAGAGTGTAGTGGGGGCTTTTTATGTGCCACCAGCACGGGAGCCAGTCAGGTGGCACTGGCATCGCCTACGCTTGAATGCTGCTTCTTACGTACCCCTGGCACGGAAGGGCAGTCTGGTGGCACTGACATTGGCCACATTTGTATGGTGCTTTTTATGTGCCACCGGCATGGGAGCAAGTCCAGTGGCATTGGCATCAGTCACACTCAAATGGTGCTTTTTACGTGCCACCGGCATGAGAGCCAGTCAGGTGGGACTGGCATCAGCAACATTTGGATGGTGCTTTTTAAGTGCCACCGGCATGGGGAGCCCGACAATTTAAAGGTACTTTTTAAATGGGCTGGTTATAAGACACTGGTACAGGCTACGGCTGTGATCTCACTTTATTTAACCTAGATTAATCAAAAAAGTTAAATACAAACAGAAGGCAAATGTTTTTTTTTTTCCATGAAAATGGTACCATAGGATGGTCACAGCCCAATGGTCAAGGACAGGGAAAGAAGACTATGTGGTCAGTATTTTAACATTTTATTATTATCGAGGCAGTGTGCTGGCAGAATTGGTAGCACATAGGACAAAATGCTCAGCAGCATTTCATCTATCTTAGCCATTCTGAGTTCAAATTCCGCCAAGGATGACTTTGCCTTTCATCCTTGGGGGGGGGGGGATGAAATAAGTACCAGTTATGCACTGGGGTCAATGTGATCAACTAGTTCCTCCCACCAAATTTCAGGCCTTGTACCTTTAGTAGAAAGGATTATTATTATTATTATTATTATTAAGGTGGCAAGCTGGCAGAATCGTTAGCATGCCAGACAAGGCTTTGGTTGTCCTGGGGCTATGGTAGAAGACACCTACCCAAGGTGCCATGCAATGGGACTGAACCCAAACCCATGCGGTTGGTAAGCAAGCTACATACCACACAGCCACTTCAGCACCTACTTTTGTTTACTTTTTACACCCATTTTACCCTGTATGGGTTAGAAGAATACATAGTGGTTTACAACCGGATGCCTTTCATGTTGCCAACCTTTATCTGCTTCTTGAGTAAGGGAGTTTTCATTTCACTCATGTTTGAAACACAATCTTTTATACTTTGATTTTTTTTTATTACCTTCCTGTAAAACTATACTCTTTACTCTTTTACTTGTTTCAGTCATTTGACTGCGGCCATGCTGGAGCACCGCCTTTAGTCGAGCATATCGACCCCGGGACTTATTCTTTGTAAGCCCAGTACTTATTCTATCGGTCTCTTTTGCTGAACCGCTAAGTGACGGGGACGTAAACTCACCAGCATCGGTTGTCAAGCAATGCTAGGGCGACAAACACACACACACATATATATATATATATATATACATATATACGACAGGCTTCTTTCAGTTTCCAACAATTATTTTGAAAATAAATGTATTTTTTCAGACATATTTTTTAATTGTTTTATTTTACTATGTTTTGAATGGTGATTTCGAGGTATATTTCAAACCTTATTTATTATGAATTTTAATTCAATAATATTGATTTTAAATTATCGCTTTGGGCAGAAACGAGTTAACCCGTTTTTTTCATAAATCATATTACTTTTACAAAAAATCATGTTATTTTATTTGGTTATCGACATGGTGGGGTTATAATATAAAGGTATAAAAAAAACAACATAAAAACAAAGTGAATACTTCTATTCATAAAATGTGCCTTCCAACCCTTCGACTGTCTCCAGGTGACTAAATCATACTCGGTCTTCAATGCCTTACTCAAGCGAAAGGTGGCAGAAATCGTCACTGCCAGACGTATAAAGTGAGCGAATATACTCGTATATGTCAAAAAAGAGTTTATAATAGACAAAGGAACTCGTTTGCTGTCGATTTTGGCGAGTCTGTCTTTTGACGAGTTAACTCGCCAGAGATAGAAAAAAACGATTTCGGTCAAAACGCATATATTCGTTTCTGCCGGGTAAGGGGTTAAACCGCCAAGCTTTTCTCGAAGGTGATTGAAATAACCATGGAGATAATGGACCTTCATGCTCAAGTTACAGAGAAGCTTATTAACACTGAAGAGCATGTCATCAACTAATTTCGATTAGTCGTCTGCCTAATGGTTGACAATCAGGTGTTAATAGTTAGAACAAACCGACGTCATGCTGAGAACTCAGACCATTGAGTGTCAAGGAATAACAATGTTTTATAAGCTTTCTTATCTCGGTGACACTATTAAATGTCTCCAAGTTTTTCTAAACTTAGTCTCGGGGAATTCACTGCATAAACAGCCAAAGCAAACACTTGTTTTGTTCAATGCTTTTACTCTAAGCTTTTTGCACTGAAATAAACTGACTTACTTAAGTATATTTGTTTAAGAGTATGTAAAGAGTTGGTTTCAAATCTTGGCACAAGGTCAGCAATTCTGGGAAGGAGGTAAGTCGATTACATCAACCCCAGTGCGCAACTGGTACTTATTTTATTGACCCCAAAAGGTTGAAAGGCAAAATCGGCCTCAGTAGAATTTGAACTCAGAACATAAAAACAGATGAAATACCACCAGGTATTTTACCCAGTGTGCTAACAGTTCTGCCAGCTCACTGCTTTAATTAATATGTAAAATATTGATTGCATCAATATTGTTATTTTTTTATTTAAGAAGAAAGAAAATAGATTAATTGATAATTAGAGCTTAGAAGGGTAAAGTACTAATGCAATGTTTTGAGTTTTGAATTAGCCCTCGAAATATATCCAGGAATAGGGGTAACTTCTAATGCCTTGACATGTGAAGTACTACTGTGGCCCTTCGTTTCAAAACACAGGTGGATATTGACACTCCGTTGATTACAACAATAAGGGTTCCAGTTGATCTGACCAATGGAACAACCTGCTTGTGAAATTAACATGCAAATGGCCGAGTGCTCCACAGACATGCGTAACCTTAACTTAGCTCTCAGGGAGATTCAGTGTGACACAATGTGACATGGTTGGCTCTTTTGAATTACAGGTACAACTCAATTTTGCCAGCTTAGTGGACTGGAGCAACGTGAAGTAAAGTGTCTTGCTCAAGGACACAACGTGCCACCAGGAATCGAACTCAGGACCTTACGATTGAAAGCCAAAAACCCTAACCACTAAGCCATGTGCCTTCACATATAAGTTGATACATCAAGAATATAAAGAGGTAAGGCATTCTGAATCTCGAAAAGTAAAAATGTTAGAGCAAAACTGATAATATGCTTGGAACCAATACCCTCTGAATAGCCATGAATAGGTGTAGCGTTTAACCATTTGACTGTTGAAAGCAGATATATCCATTCAAAATCTTACAACTGTTAACTGCAGAAAGTAATGTTACCCCATGGCTTTTCTGAAAATCTCTCCTTATGCTGCGAGAAATGAAGACATCCTCAGTGGCACTTTTGACAAATAACAATTTTTCAGATTTTCTTAATTGTTTTTTTCACATATTTCATCAAATATCTCTTTATTGAGCAAAAATCAAATGTATTTAGAGGTGGATATGAAAATCCGTACCCACAGGGGATACTGAAAAAGCATCGCAGAAACAGAAAATATCAGTTCTATTTTTTGATGGATAATTAACATCGTTATGGGAATGACCATGAAGCTTAATTACAGAGTCAAAGGTTAAAGCACCAAAATATATACTTGCTAAAGTCCGGTACATTTTAACACTGACCAGCATTTAAACTGACCATATGTGACCTAAAGTGTTCAACCTGTTTTGTGTTCTAATGGGCTATGTCTGGCCTCTCACACTTACCTGACAATAAATTCTAAAACAAACAATCCCATTATCAAAATCTCAAAGGTACAAGATAATGCATGATTAATTCGAAACCATGTGAATGAATAAGGATTGAATTTAAGAGAATAATCTGAATGCTAAAGGGTTATGGGTTTCAGGGTGGTTGTAGAATAAACAAACTGCCATGACCTGATAAGCAAATGTAAATGTGAATCGAAGGTCCAACACCCACTTGTTAGTCTGAAACAAATCTCAGGTGTGAGTCAGTAACCCAATGTTATTATTAGTCATTCAGGACTAATACGAACTGTGTTAATAAATATTTTTATGAGGATATATTTCTTGACGAAATCTGGTGAATAGTTGAATATATAAATAGTGAAACATAGGCGTAGGAGTGGCTGTGTGGTAAGTAGCTTGCTTCCCAACCACATGGTCCCGGTTTCAGTTTCACTGCATGGCACCTTGGGCAAGTGTCTTCTACTATAGCCTCAGGCCGAGCAAAGCATTGTGAGTGGATTTGGTAGACGGAAACTGAAAGAAGCCAATCATCATCATCATCATCATCATCATTTAGCGTCCGTTTTCCATGCTAGCATGGGTTGGACGGTTCTACTGGGGTCTGTGAAGCCAGAAGGCTTCATCAGGCCCAGTCAAATCTGGCAGTGTTTCTACGGCTGGATGCCCTTCCTAACGCCAATCATATATATATATATATTATATATATATATATATATATGTATATATATGTATATATGTGTATGTGTGCATATATGTTTGTGTGTCTGTGTTTGTCCCCCCAACATCACTTGACAACCGATGCTGGTGTGTTTACGTCCCCGAAACTTAGCGGTTCGGCAAAAGAGACTGATAGAATAAGTACTAGGCTTACAAAGAATAAACACTGGGGTCGATTTGCTCGACTAAAGGCGGTGCTCCAGCATGGCCACAGTCAAATGACTGAAACAAATAAAAAAGCAAAAGAATATATCAACTATTGTTATTAATATTTTGCTTGTAAAACTGACATCATTTCAATATATAACAATAGCTTGACTACAACATGACCTATTAAATAGAGCTTCCAAATGGGCTGGGGGGAGGGGTTTTAAAAATATTTTGTTTATTTTTTTTTTAAATTGCTTAGTGAAAAAAAAGAAATGAATTGGGATGTGATCACCCAGGACTGTTATGGTAACCAGAAGCTGTGAGTAACAAGGGACACATACTCTGATGACAACAAAAATTACACACAGAGTGGCTGTGTGGTAAATAGCTTGCTTATGAACCACATGGTTCCGGGTTCAGTCCCACTGCATGGCAACTTGGGCAAGTGTCTTCTACTATAGCCTCAGGTCGACCAAAGCCTTGTGAGTGGATTTGGTAAACGGAAACTGAAAGAAGCCTGTCATATATATATATATATATATATATATATGTATGTATGTATGTATGTATGTATGTATGTATATATGTGCTCCAGCATGGCCATAATCAAATGACTGAAATGAGTAAAAGAGTAAAGAGTACACACACATGCACACATACACATAAATGTATGCCTGTGTTTGTTCCCCGCAACTGCTTGACAACTAGTGTTGGTTTGTTTACATCCCCACAACTTAGTGGTAGGTTCAGCAAAAGCAACCAGAAAGGAAAAAGAATCAGGCTTTAAAAAAATAAGTCCTTGGTTGGGGGGTCGATTCATTCAGCGGGAAAATTCTTCCCCGTAACTTAGCGGTTCAGCAAAATAGACCGATAGAATAAGTACTAGGCTTACAAAGAATAAGTCCTGGGGTTGATTTGCTCGACTAAAGGCGGTGCTCCAGCATGGCCACAGTCAAATGACTGAAACAAATAAAAGAGTAAAGAGTAAGGTGGTGCCCCAGCATCGCCACAGTCTAACAACTGAAACAAGTAACAGACAGAAGATAAAGAATATAAAATCAACTGTTTTTTTTACAGTGATATCAATGACATGGTCCATTTTCAGAGTTTTGCAGCACATCATTGAGTAATTTATAAAGCAGTTCATACTACAAAGATGGAGATCTTCATTTATAGGCTGGAGATTTGATTTTAATCTGGACACAACACTTAAATCATAGCCTGCCATTCTGTGGTGCTCCATCTGTGGCCAAACTCACCATCTGTCGCCAGTTTATGTTTAATTCATCTAAAGAGATTAGCAAAGATTAAATATTTCTTCCCCTGTTGTTTTGGCCTTTCAAAAGTACAAGTCCGACAAATCCTTCTCCAACAGTTCAAATGGAAATGTTAAACAGCACCATACTGGTGATGCTGTTGCTTTAATCAAGGGCAATGGAAAATGCAAGACAAGAAGGGACTTTATTTTGGACTTTGATATAAACAATGAGCGTCTTTCTGTTTCCGTCTACCAAATGAACTCACAAGGGTTTGGTCAGCCTGGAGCTAAGATAAAAGACTCACACCCAAGTTGCCACACAGTGGGACTGAACCCAAGATCACAGAGTTGGGAAGCAAGCTTCTTAACCACACAGCCATCCTGCACCTATATATATATATATATATACTAGACTAGACTACCCATGACCTGTTGGTGGGGGGGTCTGAGTTTCCCAGCAGTGGGGTTTTGCTTCAAGGGTTTTTTTTTACTATGTTATTTTGTATGCTTTCAATGAATGTGCCATCGAAAACACATGTAAACAGCTCCTTTCCCACAAAAAAAAAAAAAAAAAACTGTGAAAACTAATGAGTCCTATATTTCTTGTCTGCACCACCATTCCTGCAGAGTGGTTGGTGTTAGGAAGAGCATCCAACCGTAAAAACCCCGCCAAAACAGACTCAGTAGCATAGGGTAGATTTTCTACCTGGCCGGCACCTGTCAACCACCCTATCCACGCATGCATGGAAGATGGACATTAAATGATGATGATGATAATATATATATATATATATATATATATATATATATATACCAGGTGTTAAAACCATAATGATATCAGTGGGGCAGCTGATGATGGGGGTATGTTGGATTGTCGGTATGGCTGTGGAATAGTATTATAACACATCCTTTTGACACATGTATATATATATATATATATATATATATATAGAGAGAGAGAGAGAGAGAGAGAGAGAGAGGATACGAGCATTATTTAAAATAAAAGTCATGTCAAGTGGCCAGCATGGAAAAAAAAACCATATAAGTAATAATTATTATAGATATATAATAATATAAATCAACCCATGCCAGCATGGAAAGTGGATGTTAAATGACAATGATGATGATGGTGATGTGGAAGTGCAATGGCCCAGTGGTTAGGGCAGTGGACTCGTGGTCATAGGATCGCAGTTTCAATTCCCAGACTGAGCGTTATGGGTGTTTATTGAGTGAAAACACCTAAAGCTCCACGAGGCTTCAGCAGGGGGTGGGGGTGAACCCTGATGTACTCTTTTACCACAACTTTCTCTCACTCTTTCTTCCTGTTTCTGTTGTACCTGTATTTCAAAGGGGCCACTCTTGTTGTACTCTGTCATGCTGAATCTCTCTGAAAACTACGTTAAGAGTACACATGTCTGTGGAGTGCTCAACCACTTGCACGTTAATTTCATGAGCAGGCTGTTCTGTTGATCGGATCAACTGGAACCCTCGTCGTCATAACCAACGGAATGCTACGAATATAAAAATAATTATAATCAGGGGTACCAAAGAAGCACCACCGTGCAAGATATAGCAGTCAAAACTGCCTCTAAAACCACATCATGAATTCATATAGCACAGGGGGAAAGATAAATGTGCTATATGAATATATGATATGATTTTAGAGTCAGTTCTGACTGCTATTTCTGGCATGGTGGTGCCTCTTCGGTACCCTTTATTATAATCACACACACACACACATATATATGTGTATATATATATGTGTATATATATAACAGGCTTCAGTTTCTGTCTACCAAATCCATTCACAAGGCTTTGGTCAGACCGCCCCTGCTGCCCCTGTCCCCAGTTACAGTAGTGGTCATAATATTGGGTTCAAATTTTGGCACAAGGCCAGCAACTTTGGGGGAGCAGTTAAGTCGATAACATCGACCCCAGTACTCAACTGGTACTTATTTTATCAACTCTGAAAGGGTGAAAGGCAATGTCGACATCGGCAGAATTTGAACTCGGAACATAAAGACAGACAAAATACCACAAAGCATTTTGCCTGGTGTGCAAACGATTCTGCCAGTTGACCGCCTTAAATGCTGTCTAATATTATTACTAATATTGCAATTGTTTATTATCTGCTTCATCATCATCATCATTATTATTGTACTCATCACCATGATCATCATGATCATCACCACCATCATCATCACCACCATCGTCATCTTCACCATCGTGATCATCATCACCACCATCATCATCGTCGTCATCATCATCATCATCATGATCATCACCATCATCATCGTCATCATCACCATCATCACCATCATCGTCATCATCATCACGATCATCATGATCATCACCATCATCATCATCATCACCATCATTGTCATGATGATGATCATGATCATCGTCACCACCATCGTCGTCATCATCATGATCATCATCCTCATTATCATCGTCGTCATCATCACCAACACCATGATTATCACCATCGTCATCATAATATTTTATCCTGTCTCAAACATATCTCTGTTATTAGCTAAATTGACATGCTGACTAACCAAACAATGACCTATATACATTTTTAATTATTCCTACTTCATCAACAGGTAGCTTGATTCCAGGTTTGAATTATACAAGTCAATGATGCAATGATGCAGGCAGCCAGCATAATGCAGTAAGAGATGGAGATTCTTGTGATCAGCATCTCTGTCTCCTCATCAATACTTTTCCCACCAACATCAATGATCAATTCTTCAAGCATTAAATACTCTTCTCACAAATCTGTGAATACACACACACACACACATCATATGCATATATTTACACACAAAAATGCATACGCACACACACACATACACACATGCAAACATACACACACACACAAACATACACACACACACACATATATACATCATACACATATATTTAGACACAAAAATACACACACACACACACATGCAAACATACACACAAAAATTCATAAGCACACACACACATACACACATGCAAACAACACACACACACATGCAAACATACACACACTTACATATATACATCATACACATATACATTTACACACAAAAATGCACACACACACACAGACACACGTGTATGTGTGTGTGTGTAAATATATTAATACAACGTATGTACATGCATATTAATGATAATAAATGAATGACAAAAGAACAGGAGTTATGTAATCACATTCATTAGCTTACAGCTGTTTCTACTACAAGGACCTATGCTCCAGAATTGAGTGCCAGAGGGTTGCTACTGCTTCATCAGAGCCTTAACGTAAAGTGTTTCTATACTGAGGAAAACGAAACATTCAAATATACAGCCGCACACACAGAGACACGCACACATATATACATGGACATACATATACATAAACATATACATAAACAGAAACACATAAAGATACACACACACACACACACACATGTTCACAGCTATATAAACAGATAGTCCTTGATTTACAACACGTCACAATTAACTGGTGGTGTAGGTCTTAAAAACAAAGAAGCTGCTTCTTGTAGAACCAGAATCTGAGAAATTTATAAGTAATTCAGATACGAATGGCTGAGCACGTAGCGCTATTAATATGGGAATTGGCAGCATCACTAAGACAGAGATAAACATCTGCATATGAAGATGTATACAGATGTAGAGAGCCAAGATGTACATACACATCAACATATATATAATTACAGGCATACACACACACACATATAAATGTATGTATACATACATGCATACGCATGACATTCTCACATACCGATACCTACATATTCTTTAATTCTTTTATTTGTTTCAGTCATTTGACTTCGGACATGCTGGAGCACCGTCTTTAGTCGAACAAATCGACCCCATGACTCATTCTTTGTAAGCCTAGTACTTATTCTTTCGATATCTTTTGCCAAATTGCTAAGTTATAGGGACGTAGACACACCAACATCGGTTCTCAAGCGACGGTATTGGGGGGACAAACAGACACACAAACATATAAATATATGTGTGTGTGTGTGTGTGTATATATATATACGACGGGCTTCTTTCAGTTTCTGTCTACCAAATCCATTCACAAGGCTTTGGTCGGCCCAAGGCTATAGAAGAAGACACTTGTCCAAGGTGCCACACAGTGAGACTAAACCCTGAACCATGTGGATGGTAAGCAAGCTATTTACCACACAGCCACTCCTGCACCTTAGTCTCACTATGCCTAAGCGAAATATTAAAATATATAAATACAAACACACACACACACACACACATAAATACACACAATATAAGTGAAATTCAGGAGGTATAAAATAAATATATTTATTTCACAAGTTAATATCCATAAGATTATGATCATTTCGCATCCAGCATTATGGAAAAATAATTCATCTTAGTGTATAATATATTTTACATGTCTGCACTAGTGTATATGTTATCAATTACATAGAATAATTCTACATTTTACAGGCTAATACAGGTATAGAAGGCTAGCTCATCAAATCATTAGAATATCATGGTTAGATATAGAATATCCATTCTTCAACTCCAATATGCACAAACAAAAAGTCATCTTCGAAGTATCAATGTATGGCAAACAATAACTAATAAAATATTTAATAAAATACTCAAAAAGAAGCAGTGGGTTGTGGTGGTGGTGGTGGTGGTGGTGGTGGAAGTGAACATTGTATATAATATGATAGAGAGAGAGATAGTTTATCGTTAATAACCTAGAAGTATTGAAAATATATAGAGAGAAGACCTGTTGATTCAAGTAAAACCAATATCATAGCTGTGGCCAGTGCCCCCTGACTGGTTCCTGTGCCAGTGGCCTGTAAAAAGCACCATCTTTACATGGTCGATGCCAGGTCCGCCTGAGTGGCTCCCATACTGGTGGCACGTAAAAAGCACCAACTGATCGTGGCCGATGCCAGTACCCCGTGACTGACTCTCGTGCCGGTGGCACGTAAAAAGCACTATCTGATCATGATCAATGCCAGGGCTGCCTGACTGGCTCCTGTGCTGGTGCCATATAAATAGCACCCACTAAACTCTCAGAGTGGTTGGTGTTAGGAGAGGCATCCAGTTGTAAGAAACATTGCCATATCAGATTGGAGCCTGGGGCAGCCGCTGGCTCTCCAGACCTCAGTCAAACCATCCACCCCATGCTAGCATGGAAAATGGATGTTAAACGATGATAATGATGATGAAAAGGAGAAAGTTTAATGAAATGAGAGAGGATTTTTAACACAGAAGGTCACCAGTTATTGGCTAGAGGGTCAAGCACAATTTCATGCCTTAACAATAATATTCTTTTCTACTCTAGGCACAAGGCCCGAAATATTTGGGAAGAGGGGGAAGTCAATTAGATCGACTCCAGTATGCAACTGGTACTTAATTTATCGACCCCGAAAGGATGAAAGGAAAAGTCGACCTCGGCGGAATTTGAGCTCAGAATGTAAAGACGGACAAAATACTGCCAGAAAATGGCAAGCCAAAAAACAAGGGACCAAATATGACAAAAAATGAAGAAACAAAAAAGAATATGATACAGAAAGTGAACATACAGGTGCAGGAGTGGCTGTGTGGTAAGTAGCTTGCTAACCAACCACATGGTTCCGGGTTCAGTCCCACTGCGTGGCATCTTGAGCAAGTGTCTTCTGCTATAGCCCCGGTCCGACCAATGCCTTGTGAGTGGATTCGGTAGACGGAAACTGAAAGAAGCCTGTCGTATATATGTATATATATATGTGTGTATGTGTGTGTGTGTTGTTTGTCCCCCTAGTATTGCTTGACAACCGATGCTGGTGAGTTTACGTCCCCGTCACTTAGCGGTTCGGCAAAAGAGACCGATAGAATAAGTACTAGGCTTACAAAGAATAAATCCCGGGGTCGATTTGCTCAACTAAAGGTGGTGCCCCAGCATGGCCACAGTCAAATGACTGAAACAAGTAAAAGAGTAAAAGAGTATACAAACGTGGAATAAATGTAATTCAAGACAAGACAATTAGTGGACAGATGAATGCGTGGATGGATGGATGCGTCATCCAACCAAAATGCAAATATATGGGAAACTACCACCTGTGTCATCTCTTGTGAAAGGTAGGAGAGTCCAGTTTGCTGGACATTGTTGTAGAGCTGAAAACGAGGCAATTTCTACTCTTCTCCTCTGGAAGCCATCTACTCGCGATACCAGAGGGCGCACACTCTCCAACCCTGATGTAATCTCCAGGGATACAGGATTCCAGCAACAGGACCTCCGTAATGCTATGATGGACCGTGAAGTCTGGCGTAGCATGGTAAATTCCATTGTCTCGACCACGGTCGAACAATGATGAATGATGATGGATGGATGAAGAACAGAGATGAAAACAAACAGGATGACATGTGGGAATACAAACAAACTGAAATAAACAACCATGTGGGAATACAAACAGAATACACTCTTGGGGCCAGACAGGGGACAAAAATATGGTTAACACCGGGATTAAAGGATTAGCAAAGGCAGATGAATAGAGTGGGAGACAAGAGAAAATGCAACTGCTTCCTTTGGTGGTCAGTGTAAAAAGGAAGAAGATAAGATGATGACCATAGGTCACATGTTAGTAGGAGGAAGGAGAAAAGTGGTGGAGAGCAGAGGGAAAGACAGAGAGCAAAGAGAGAAGGAAAAGGAATGTGACAGATAGAAGCATAGAAGGAGAGAGGGTGAGAGAGAAAGAGAGGAACAGATGTCATGGAAATATGGAACTATTTATTTGTAAACAAATTTAGTAACCATACGTGGTGTTCCATTTAAATAAGTCAAAAACATATTATAATAAATGTACAAACAAACGAGAGACAAACACAGAAGGTTATCAATTCCTCGTTAGTTATCGACCAGAGGGTCAAACGCAATTCGCACCTTAATTAAATTAACTTTATTGTTTACAGACGTCATACAATTACGTTTTTCTTTTACTTGTTTCAGTCATTTGACCGCGGCTATGCTAGAGCACTGCCTTTAGTCGAGCAAATTGACCCCAGGACTTATTCTTTGTAAGCCTAGTACTTACTGTATCGGTCCCTTTTGCTGAACCGCTAAGTTACAGTGATGTAAACACACTAACATCAGTTGTCAAGCAATGGTGGGGGGGACAAACATACACACACAAACACAGACACACACATAAACATATATATATATATACACACACACACAACAGGCTTCTTTCAGTTTCCATCTATCAAATGCACTCACAAGGCTTTGGTCAGGCCGAGGCTATAGTAGATGACACTTGCCAAGGTGCCACGTAGTGGGACTGAACCTGGAATATGTGGTCAGTAAGCAAGTTACTTACCACACAGCACTCCTGTGGAGAAATTCTTTTCTCTTTATAACTGACCCAAACTAAAGCTTTGTTACAGAAATTAGCAGTTTGATTAAAGATTTCATGGTTAGGAAAGAGTGATGATATATGGGAGGATACACTATTTACTATGGAACTTATGGCAGCCTTTGGATCATTAGAGAGACAATTAAGATAATTCAGAATCTTTAGCTATTTCATTTCTTTATTCTCCCTCTCTCCCTCCCTCTCTTTCTTTCTTGCTCTCTCTCTCTCTGCATTTGCATGCAGTGTTTTTGAACCACATCTTAAAACATAACTATTTCATTACAAGAACATACATATAGTAAGACTTGTATATATGTATGTGAGTATGTGCATGGCAGATACTGGTATCATGCAAATGGCACTCACACTGGTGGCACGTAAAAGCATCCATTACACTCCCAGAGTGGTCAGCATTAGGAAGGGCATCCAGCCATAGAAAATCATGCCAAATCAGACTGGATCCTGGCACAGCCTTCCAGTGTGCCAGCCCAGTCAAACTGTCCAACCTATGCCAACATGGACAACGAACGTTAAATGATGATGATGAAGATGATATATATTACAGTTCTATATTTAAGAGATGAGGAATTATGTACATTATTTACATTTGACGGATAATTAATCCTTTAATTGCAACATTGAATCTCGTGGTTATTCCCGTAATGATGTTAAATATCTACCAAAAGAAAATAGAACTGGTATTTCCTGCAAGTCACGTGGACTCAATAAACTTGACATATTTCAACCAAAAATAGCTTTAAACAGGACATTCCTCAACAAAAGATGGATTTGGTTATAAAACTACTTTTCTGCAGTTAGGGCTAATGGAATTTTAAGTGGATATATCTGATTGCCACTGTAAAAGGAAAATGGAAGTTTGAGTGGATATGTCTACTTTCCACAGTAAAAGGGTAATGGAATTTGGGGTGGATATATCTGATTTCTGCAGTAAAAGAGTAATGGTAAAATTTTGAGAGGACAAATCTGATTTCCGTAGTGAAAAGTTTAATCATAAAGCCAATGAACTTGGGTGCTACAATAGATATTACTGCAACCAGTGAGACTAGGCTACTTAAAAAAGTCCTCTTAATAAATGGGTGAGGACACAATGTCATCACAAACATGGATTATTGACTTTGTTGTGAGGAACGACTTGCTATTTGAACTGATGGGAACATAGGTGAGTGGCTAATGCCACTTCATATTCCTGTTGAAGACAGACAATGGATTATATTACCAAGGCTCTGTACACCAACTCTACCATCTGCTAGTCAGGACAAAGATCATTTTTATAAGACATGTGCCTTTTCTTCTTTGGACACTAAACTCTGCTTGCGAAGACCAGTTGAGGCAAGTGAAATCAAAGTCGAAATCAAATTCGGTGACTGGCATCCGTTGCTAGTGGAGTGCTAAGAGTACCATATGAGTGAGATTGTTGCCAGAGCAACAAGCTGGCCTCCGTGCCGATGGCACATTGAGCACACCATTCAAGTGTGATCGTTACTGC